>NW_012102643.1:2351196-2353256 GCF_000951045.1 Mandrillus leucophaeus | reverse complement strand
GGCGGCCACCCCAGAGGCCGAGCAGTTTCCGGAGAGCTCAGAGCTGGAGGACGACGACGCCGAGGGCCTGTCCTCCCGACTCAGCGGCACCCTCAGCTTCACCAGCGCCGAGGACGACGAGGACGACGAGGACGAGGACGAGGACGACGCGGAGGCTGGCCCTGACCCGCTGCCCCTCGGGGATGGGACGTCAGGAGAAGACGCAGGCGAGTGCAGGAGGACGGAGGCGGGAACCCTGGGGCTGGATTAGGCCTCCATCCCTGCTGCGTTCCCAGAGCATCCAGGGCGCTGAGTTGATCCAGCTGAAACTCCCACACTTCTTAAAGAGCCTGGGCCACCTCTTGGTTATGTGACCTTGAGAGAGTCTTAACCCCCCTCTGAGCCAAGTTTTCCCTTGTGTCAAGTGGGAGAACTCACTCTCATCTCAGAATTGGCTGCGGGCATTAAATGTACAGGGCCTGGGATCCGAATGGAAATGATATATTAGCGATATTTTGAGGGTGGAGCTATTAATTTAGCCCCTACTGTCTGCCAGGCACGGTGTTTGGCTTCTCGGTGCCTCTCTGCCACTCAGTTTCCATTTCTGTAAAATGGGGGTAAATCCTGCCTCACATTGGGAGGATGAATGAGGCCACGGCAGTGATTGATGTCGACCCTGGCCCTAGGCCCATTGATACGACTGGTCATGTGTCTGCAGAACGGAGCCCCCAACCTGATGGGCAGCGGGGCAGTCAGCTCCTGGCGCGGCAGCTGCAGGATTTCTGGAAGAAGTCCCGGAACACCCTGACACCCCAGCGGCTGCTCTTCGAAGTGACCAGCGCCAACGTTGTCAAGGACCCGCCCTCCAAGTACGTGGTGAGTGAGGGTCCAGAACCCCTGGGCTGTGAGTCTAGAAGTACGGCTACGAGCAAGTAGGGAAGACCCCCAACTTCCTGAGGGGTCTATGCAGTTATAAATGGCTACCTCGTTTACAAATGGGGAAACTGAGGTCAGAAAGGGGATGTAACTTGAGCAAATCCTCACACAAATGACTTAGTTTCCTTGAGACTGAGTGAGGTGGGGATTCAGGACCTTCCTCTTATCCTGGTTTTGAGACTGAGAGAACTGGTGTGTGCACTTCCCTACCCAGCCCACAAGGTTTTTGCAAATTGTAGCAAGATGTGAGATAGGGAGAGACAGATGTTATCTGGGTCAAACTTGAGATCCAAGTTGCATGAGCTGGTGATTGAGGAAACAGGCTTTCAATCCAGACCAACCTTGACTTCCACTTATTTCCAGTTGTTTGACTCTGGGTGAGTTGTTTAATCTTGGTCATGTTCCGTTTCCTCACTATAGCAATGGGGAAAATTCAGAGGATTACAGCGGGAGTTAAATGAGACAGTGGACAGAAAGCCCTTAGCAGTGTGCCTGGCATTATGAAGTGCTCAATGAAATGGTAGCAATGTCATTATTATTTAACTTTGGGTTGCAAATGTTTGTCATCTGGGGCCTGCTGTGTCCTTATAATACACAGGTGAATCAGTTCTCAAGCACCCGACCCTGTACAGAATAGTCTTGTCCTAAGGGCTAGACTTAGGGAGTTGGTGGAGGTTAGGATGAAGAGCAGTGTTGGGGAGGACCTTGGACTCCCTTGCTGTTTTCCTTGCTGTTGAGAGACTGACTTGGAGAATGAGGTCTGCTCCTTTAATGCCCGCAGCAACTTCTGCTCCAGTCCCTTTTCAGGCCAGGCCTGAAAGGCGACTGAGCTGGCCACTCCTGTCAGTGGCAGCTCTCCATCTCTCACTCTCCTCCTCTTCACCACCCTTCTCCACCTCTGACTCAGCAGGAGGGGGCCTGGAGCCCAGTCCCACATCTGGGCCTCTCCACCCTTTTCTGTTGCTGTTAGTAAGCAAGAGCCACACCCATGGGGTGACTACTCCAATTTCAGCAGGGACCGACTTCGATTATTGAGTCTTTTAAAAAAAATTTTTTTTTTTTGAGACAGAGTCTCACTCTGTCGCCCAGGCTGGAGTGCAGTGGCCAGATCTCAGCTCACTGCAAGCTCCGCCTCCCGGGTTCAC
>NW_012102643.1:2343950-2345851 GCF_000951045.1 Mandrillus leucophaeus | reverse complement strand
TCAGCCTCCCAAAGTGTTGGGATTACAGGTGTGAGCCACTGTGCCCGGCCGAACCTATTTTTTTTCTTAAAATAAATTTATTTACTGAGACGGAGTCTTGCTCTGTCGCCTAGGCTGGAGTGCAGTGGCACGATCATAGCTCACTGCAGCCTCGAATTCCTGTGCTTACATGATCCAACTGCCTCAGCCACCTGAGTAGCTGGGACCACAAGTACCCAACTAATTGTTTTTCTTTTCTTTTTTGTTTTGTAGAGACAGGGTCTTGCCATGTTGCCCAGGCTGGTCTCGAACTCCTGGCCTTAAGCAGTCTCCTGCCTCAGCCTCCCAAAGTACTGGTATTATAAGTATGAGCCACTATGCCCATCCTTTAAGTAAGTTTAAAAGACAACTTCATAGCACTACTGCATGTGGAAAGTCTCACTTGCTACAGAGAGAAGCTAGCCATAAAAATAAAAGTAGTGGGCCAGGCACGGTGGTTCACGCCTGTAATCCCAGCACTTTTGGGAGGCTGAGGTGGGCAGATCACCTGAGGTCAGGAGTTTGAGACCACCCTGGCCAACATGGTGAAACCCCGTCTCTACTAAAAATATAAAAATGAGCCAGGCGTGGTGGTGCATGCCTATAATCCCAGCTACTCGGGTGACTGAGGCAGGAGAACTGCTTGAACCCGGGAGGCAGAGGTTGCAGTGAGCAGAGATTGTGCCACTGCATGCCAGCCTGGGTGACAGGGTGAGACTAAATAAAGTAAGTAATAAGTAGTGAAAATGAAACATCATTAAATCTTGCCTAGATGCTGTTGCCTAAAGAAGGCCCTGACCTGAGATCCACTTTCTGGTTCTTTTCTAAAAATGGAGATGAGAAGTGTTAGAGAAGTAGGTTTTTTTTTTTTTTTTTTTTGAGGCAGAGTTTCACTCTTGTTGCCCAGGCTGGAGTGCCATGAGCGATCTCAGCTCACCGCAACCTCCGCCTCCCAGGTTCAAGCGATTCTTCTGCCTCAGCCTCCCAAGTAGCTGGGATTACAGGCATGTGCCACCACGCCCAGCTAATTTTGCATTTTTGTTGCATGTTGGTCAGGCTGGTCTCGAATTCTCCACCTCAGGTGATCCACCTGCCTTGGCCTCCCAAAGTGCTGAGATTATAGGTGTGTGCGTGAGCCACTGCAACTGGCCCAAGAAGTACTTTTTAAAAAAACCAAACTGAGAGCTGGCCGGGCATGGTGGCTCACGCCTGTAATCCCAGCACTCTGGGAGGCCAAGGCGGGCGGATCACAACAAGGTCAGGAGATCGAGACCATCCTGGCTAACACACTGAAACCCCCCTGGCTAACACAGTGAAACCCCGTCGTTACCAAAAACTACAAAAAATTGTGGTGGGCACCTGTAGTCCCAGATACTCAGGAGGCTGAGGCAGGAGAATGGCATGAACCCAGGAGGCCGTAGCTTGCACTGAGCCGAGACTGTGCCACTGCACTCCAGCACTCCAGCCTGGGCGACAGAGCGAGACTCCGTCTCAAAACAAAAACAAAAACAAAAAAAAACAAAACTGAGAGCTTCTCAATTTGTAGTCAGAAAGATTAAAAACAATTAGGCTGGGTGTGATGCTCATGCCTGTAATCTCAGCACTTTGGGAAGCCAAGGTAGGAAGATTGCTCAAGGCCAGGAGTTCAAGGCTAGCCCTAGCAACATAGGGAGACCCCCCCTATCTCTACCAAAAAAAAAAAAATTATTTTTTAAATAGCTGGGTGTGGTGGTGCATGCCTATAGTCCTAGCTACTTGGGAGGCTGAGGCAGGAGGAATGCTCGAGCCCAGGAGGATGAAGCTGCAGTAAGCTATAATTGTACCACTGCACTTCAACCTGGCCAATGGAGTGAGACCCTGTCGAAAAAAAAAAAAAAAAAAAA
>NW_012102643.1:2339374-2341889 GCF_000951045.1 Mandrillus leucophaeus | reverse complement strand
CAAGCTCCGCCTCCCGGGTTCACGCCATTCTCCGGCCTCAGCCTCCCGAGTAGCTGGGACTACAGGCGCCCGCCACCTCGCCCGGCTAGTTTTTGCATTTTTTTTAGTAGAGACAGGGTTTCACCATGTTAGCCAGGATGGTCTTGATCTCCTGACCTCGTGATGCACCTGTCTCGGCCTCCCAAAGTGCTGGGATTACAGGCTTGAGCCACCACGCCCGGCCTAAAATTTTTTTTAAGACAGAGTCTCGTTCTGTCACTCAGGCTGGAGTGCAGTGGTGCAGTCATAACTCACTGCAACCTCCACCTGGGCTCAATTAAGCGATCCTCCCACCTCAGCCTCCCAAGTAGCTAGGACTACAGGTATGCACCACCACGTGTGGCCAATGATGAAGTCTGAAGTGGCAAAGGTCTCAGAACTCTGGGGTGGACAAGGGTTCATACACAGGAAGGGGACACCAAGGAACAGCTCAGAGGCTGAGAGGAATGGGGGTGACTGTGGGTACCTGGATGGGAAGGGATGACAAGATAGAGCAGGATGGCCAAGTATGCCCTGGCCTGTGTCTGGAGAAGCAAGGCACCTCCTCTGTACGATGGGGACTCTAATTCCCCACTTAACTTGGGGGGGTGAAGGGCACAGGCTTTGGAGTCAGATCAACCTGGGTTTAAATCCCAGCTGGGCTGTTTTCCACCTGTGTGACTTAGGGCAAGTCTTTGAGCCCTTTGCCCCCTCTTTGAGCCTGCTTCCTCAGCTGTCAGAGATAAGGACACCTTCCCTGCAGTGCTGTTGTGATGATTAAATGAAATCATAGATGTAAAGAGTGCTTGGTACAGCAGGAGGCACAGGGTAAGTGCTTGGGTAATGGAACCAAGATCATTATCACCATCTGGCTGCACGTTACAAGGATCAATGAGATAATGGATACAAAATGTAAACTAGATGAACATAAAGGCTTATTATATAGACCAGTGTGTCCTGAAGAAAACTGGTTCCCTGGAATGTTAATAGCTGTTTCTAAATAAAGGTTTTGCAGGCAATATGTTCTGAGAATGCAGTTAAATGAGAATACAGTAAGTGTCTTTATTGTTAAACTTTTTTTTTTTTTGAGACGGAGTCTCACTCTGTCGCCCAGGCTGGAATGCAGTGGCCAGATCCCAGCTCACTGCAAGCTCCGCCTCCCGGGTTCACGCCGTTCTCCTGCCTCAGCCTCCCGAGTAGCTGGGACTACAGGGCGCCTGCCACCTCACCTGGCTAGTTTTTTGTATTTTTTTAGTAGAGACGGGGTTTCACCGTGTTAGCCAGGATGGTCTCGATCTCCTGACATTGTGATCCGCCCGTCTCGGCCTCCCAAAGTGCTGGGGTTACAGGCTTGAGCCACCACGCCCAGCCTATTGTTAAACTTTTTAATCCCTAATATTAATGTACACTGTGAATCTTCAACAGGACAGAGTAGGCAAACCTAACTGACCAGGAGTGGCTACAGCGTTGTCAGTTCCACAGAACAAATGTGAGAGAAAGATCTGGATTTGCTGTTAGGGTGCCTTTAAAATCTAACACTTGTTAACTCCCCTTTTAAACCCGCTGGCTTGGAATTATCGGTTAATCCATATTCAGGTTCTCAGACCTGGGAGGCGGGGAGCTTAGTGGTCATCTTGCTCAGTGTTTTCCAAACCTCAGTCATTCCAGTACCTCCCTGGTTCTTGTCCTATCTAAAAGTGCCACTTGTACTCTTTTCTTCTTAACATTTTTCTTTAAATGAACCTATTTTTTTTTTCTTTTTATTTGAGACAGAGTCTTGCTCTGTTGCCCAGGCGTGAGGGCGGTGGTGCAATCTCAGCTCACTGCAACCTCCGCCTCCTAGGTTCAAGCAATCCTTCCACCTCAGCTTCCTGAGCAGCTGGGATTACAGGTGCCCACCACCACGCCTGGCTAACTTTTGCGTTTTTAGTAGAGATGGGGTTTCACTGTTGGCCAGGCTGGTCGTGAACTCCTGACCTCAAGTGATCTGCCCGCTTCAGCCTCCCAAAGTGTTGGGATTACAGGTGTGAGCCACTGTGCCCGGCCGAACCTATTTTTTTTCTTAAAATAAATTTATTTACTGAGACGGAGTCTTGCTCTGTCGCCTAGGCTGGAGTGCAGTGGCACGATCATAGCTCACTGCAGCCTCGAATTCCTGTGCTTACATGATCCAACTGCCTCAGCCACCTGAGTAGCTGGGACCACAAGTACCCAACTAATTGTTTTTCTTTTCTTTTTTGTTTTGTAGAGACAGGGTCTTGCCATGTTGCCCAGGCTGGTCTCGAACTCCTGGCCTTAAGCAGTCTCCTGCCTCAGCCTCCCAAAGTACTGGTATTATAAGTATGAGCCACTATGCCCATCCTTTAAGTAAGTTTAAAAGACAACTTCATAGCACTACTGCATGTGGAAAGTCTCACTTGCTACAGAGAGAAGCTAGCCATAAAAATAAAAGTAGTGGGCCAGGCACGGTGGTTCACGCCTGTAATCCCAGCACTTT
>NW_012102643.1:2328836-2337994 GCF_000951045.1 Mandrillus leucophaeus | reverse complement strand
GAAAAAAAAAAAAAAAAAAAAAAATTAAAAGGGGAACCACCTCCTGATTCTGAGGCAGTGATATTTACTCTAGTGCACACCACCTAAAAACCTCAGGTACCAATACTTGTACATGTCTCATTTTTGGACAAACACTGACTTGACCGAGCACTTCCTTCACTAGAAACAGAAGTGGACCCAGAGGGGATGGCCTTGCCTGAGGTCACACAGGGAGGGAGTAGCTGACCTTAGGTTAGAACTTGAGTCCTAGGCCAGTATACTTTTCACAGTTATGGCAATTGTGGCTATCTACAGACCTGTCCTCTGGGTCTAGTTTGGAAAATCCTGACCGGGGATGTGGAGGCCAGGTGTCCAAAGTGGAACAAGCTCCGTGCTGTTCCTAAAGGAGACCCAAGAGATTGGCCTGGGTTTCAGCTCTTGTCTGGTTTTCCAGCGGGGGCTGTCAGAAGAACTAACTGCTCTATGGGAAGGGAGTACAAAAAAAGGGGCAGCAGCCCCGGGCACTGAAGCTCATCTCTGTCTTTCTCTCTTCTTGCTGCCTTGGGCCTGGGTCATTTCAGACAAACCTCAGGTAAGATGGGACTGGGCTTCCCCGCCACTGTGGCAGCAGCTCCCGCCCTCCTGGGTGCTATTCCAGGGGTGAAAGGAAGAGGTGGGGAGGCACAGCTGGGAGTGTGGGGGATGGGGAGGGAACGGGCCCATGGACAACTTGCATTTGCCCTGACACCCACCCTCCCTGCAGCTCTACACCCTCGCCGTGATAGGCCCAGGGCCACCAGATTGCCAGCCAGCCCAGATCTCTCGCCGTTACTCGGACTTTGAGCGGCTGCACCGAAACCTGCAGCGGCAATTCCGGGGTCCAATGGCTGCCATCTCCTTCCCCCGTAAGCGGCTGCGCCGGAATTTTACTGCAGAGACCATTGCCCGCCGTAGCCGGGCCTTTGAGCAGTTCTTGGGTCACCTGCAGGCAGTGCCTGAGCTGCGCCATGCCCCGGACCTGCAGGACTTCTTCGTGCTGCCAGAGCTGCGGCGGGCACAGAGCCTCACCTGTACTGGCCTCTATCGTGAGGCTCTGGCACTCTGGGCCACTGCCTGGCAGCTGCAAGCCCAGCTGGGCACCCCCTCTGGCCCAGACCGCCCCCTGCTGACCCTGGCTGGGCTGGCCGTGTGCCACCAGGAGCTGGAAGACCCTGGGGAGGCCCGGGCATGCTGTGAGAAGGCCCTGCAGCTGCTTGGGGACAAGAGCCTCCACCCTTTGCTGGCACCCTTTCTGGAGGCCCATGTTCGACTCTCCTGGCGCCTGGGCCTAGACAAACGTCAATCAGAGGCTCG
Source organism: Mandrillus leucophaeus (assembly GCF_000951045.1). NCBI lineage: Eukaryota > Metazoa > Chordata > Mammalia > Primates > Cercopithecidae > Mandrillus > Mandrillus leucophaeus. The sequence goes on along the minus strand of NW_012102643.1, from coordinate 2,336,662 downwards.
GCTCCAAGCCCTGCAGGAGGCAGGCCTTACCCCCACGCCACCCCCTAGTCTCAAAGAACTGCTCATCAAGGAGGTGCTGGACTAACCCTTGCCTAGGTTTAAGGCCACTGTGAGGAGAGAGGCTGCCCCAGAATGCAGGGGAAGGACCCAATGAGGACAGAATAGCTGGGAGCACCTAGAAGTTCCAAAAGAGAATGTGAAGCAGATCAAGGAAACTTCTGTTGAGCTGGGCTCAGGATGAGCTTTGGCTGGGGTTGCCCTGGTATAGTACAGGGAAGAAGTCTGACACAGCCTCTCCAGCTTATAGACAGCCAAGGGGCTGTGGCACAGGTCAGGGGCAATGTTCCCTTGTTGGTGGGCCCCCAAGCTGGCGAGGCCTCCTCTGAAGGCCAGGGACTCTGCCCTGGAGTCCTGGAGTTGAGGGATGAAGGCAAGGTCTGGCCCAGGGGAATTAAAGGCCAGCCACTCCAGTGGTATCAGTCTCTTTATTGGATGTGAGGGCCAAAAGGGACTGTAACTGCTGTCTCAGGAATGGGGATAGATGGGAGGTTCTTGAAGCCCCAGGCCAAGCTGGTACCTCTGGCTACAGCTTGCTCTCTGAGACCTGGGGCTTCACTCGGATCACGCCCTCCTGGGCACAGGTCACAGCTAGGACTCCATCCTGACGCCACAGCCGCCCATGGACCAGCCCCCGAGAGCCACCTGTGGGTGAGGTGAAAGGTGAGGATGGCCTGCTTCAGAACAGCCAAATGCACTTCTTTTTTTCTGAAACAGAGTCTATGTTGCCCAGGCTGGTCTCAAGTTCCTGGGTTCAAGGGATCCTCCCACCTCAGCCTCCTGAGCAGCTGGGATTACAGGCTTAGCACAGCACCACGCCCGACCTCCAAGTGGACTTCTTGAAAAGGGTCTGGCCCAGGGCAGGGCTGCCCCACACAAGGGTGTGCTGAGTGTCGTGGCTGCTCCAAATGCCCCTTCTTGAGCTTATTATGGACCATCATTGAGGGGTAACTCCTCCCACAGGAACCCCACTTGATAGTTTAAAAGCACTTTCACACCTCTGCTCGCTTCCTCAAAAAGATCACGGAGGGAGGAGCTCTCAGAATAGTCTCCTTCAACTGCTTGGCAGCAGAACTGCTATACCTCTGGCCACTCGTGTTAGGAAACCTATTGGCTCCCTGTATAATAAATCAAGCCAGATCCTCCAAGTGGTGATTCCTGAAAAATATCCCCACTACCACCACCAAGGGGAAGAAGGGGCTCAGCAGAGGAATTAAAGCCATGAGGTCTGGCCTCTTCCCTCCCCACCTGGAGATTCTTGCTCCCTTGCTGGCTTTGGGCCTGAGTTTGATGTTTATGAGGATGATTGCTGGTTTCCCTTACACATAGCAGAGCTCACTCAGTTCTCACAGTAGCCAAAGGAAGCAGTTATGTGTTGTCCAGTTTTCCAGAACAGGACTGAAATCCAGAGAGGGTCAGGAATTTGGTTCCATCATGAGGCCAAATCTGAACCCATGTCCTCACTTCAAGGTTATCAACCTTGGATTGGGATGCTATTGGTACGTGAGAGTACCCCTTATCTGAGTATAACGAGTCCTTAAGTTTTTCCCTTGGTTTATCGAGCAAAGCCTTTCTTCATTTGAAATGTACTCCCTTGGAAAGGAGGTCAGGGTTCTGAAGCTAGACATTGATGAATGAGTCTTGTTTCTCTCTCTCCCCTGCAAGGAATGTCCAAGCAGTGAGGCCCTTAGGGACCACTGAATGCTCCAACCCCAATCAGGTTAATCAGAGTCACTTAGAGAACTTAAACATACAGTTTCCTGGACCTTATCCAAGACCTACTGAGTCAGAATCTTGAGGGTGGAATCAGAATCTATTTTGAAAAGGCGTCCCCAAATGGCAGTCTGATGGGCTGCCGGGTTTGGATACCATTGCTGTAATGTAACCCTCTTTGTTTAGATGAGGAAATAGGCTCAGACGGAAGACACGATTTGCCTATTGTAATAAAAAGAATCTGAACTGGTTCTGGGACTAGAACTGAGTCCCTGGGAGAAGGTGAATCACATTCCCAGAGCAGAGGAATCTGAACTGGTTCTGGGACTAGAACTGGGTCCCTGGGAGAAGGTGAATCACATTCCCAATTTAGAGCAGAGCAGGTGTCCCAGCCTCACCCTCTCATTTTGAAGATGAAGATGCGAAAGCCTAGGAGGGAAGGAAAGGAAGTGACCTGTGCAGTGCCACACAGGAAGTCAGGGGAAGTCAGCATCTGCCACCCAAGGTCGGTGCCCTTGTCCCACACGGCCCCACACTCACCAGCCCAGGGGCTCTCGCACTCATAGAGCATCCAGTGGTCAGCTCGGAAGGGGGCGTGGAACCACATGGAATGGTCCAATGAGACCATGAAGTGCACCTTGTGCTGCCACTGGTGAGGCAGCACTGCAGTGCCCAAGAAGGCATAGTCGGAGATATAGGCGGCCACGCAGCAGTGCATCTTCATGTCACCCTCGCCTGCAACAGGTCCCCATCAGCCCTGGGCTCCTGGGCTTTCCAGCTCAGGACCTGCAGGGAGGTAGGGAAAAAGGGACTCCCGTGCATGGGTGTGCAGACTGGTTGCTGCACAAGAGCACTTGGCCTACAGTGTGTATGTGTGATGGGGGATAAGTGAGATGGTGATATGAGGAGGGCAGGGGTGAGCAGGGACTGAAATTCACCCAAGTCTCCCACACTAGGCCCCAAAAGGGGTGTCATCTTCCAATTTGCACAAAGACACTTTACGGTTAGCAGCAAAGCTGGACAACAACCCCAGTGAGGTGCCTTGCCTTCCTCAGAAAGGCCTTGTGTTGGGATTATAGTCACCTCCACATTCTCCCCATGCAAAGGGCTGAGAGGCCCCAGGCGAGAAGCTAAGCCAACTTCCCCCTCATGCAGATAAGGAAACAGGCCCAGAGAAGGGAACTCATGTGCCCAAGGTCACACAGCAAATGAGTGGTACACCCCTTGGAGAGTGGTTTCCTCCCATCCCTGGGGTCATCTTACCAATATAGCCCCGGGCTCGCACCCAGAACATCTGTTTGGGCTCCATTCTCTGCAGCTGGCTCAGGGGGGATGGGTTTATTGGCTTGATCTCAATGGGGACCTCCTGAGCAGCAATTCGGTTGAGCGCCACTGGGTACCTCTTTTGGAGGTTAGGGTCCCTGAAAGTAAAGGGGAGAGGGATGGGGTGAGACCCAGAAAGAGAGGAAGTCACATCTGCATTGCCTCTTCTGACTCCCCTCATTCTTCCACAGGGAAGATATCCCCAAAGCTCCCCTCCCCTCGTGCCAGGCAAGATAGTGCAGTGTTTGAATCCCTTCTTTGCCACTTATGAGCCATGTGGTCTTGTGCTAATTAGTAATCTCTCTGAGTCTATTTTCCCATCTGCAAAGTGTGGATAATGATAGTAACCTACCTCATAACCAACACTGAAGTCAAGATCACGTATATCTAACCAACACATCACAGTAATAAGGCATACCCGATAATATGCCCTGTTCTAAGCACTGTACATACGATAGTATTCCTCATAACAACCCTGTGAGATAGGTACTATTACCCCCATTTCATCAGTGAAATAAGCACAGAGTCCAAGTAGCTTGCTGAAAAACTGGAGAGACAGGATTTGGACTTAGGCAATCTGGGTCCACAGTATGATTATTTTCTGTTTTTTTAGAGACAGGGTTGTCTTCTCACCCAGGCTGGAGTACAGTGGCGCAATCAGCTCACTGCAGTCTCCAACTCCCAAGCTCAAGCCATCCTCTCGCCTTGGCCTCCCGAGTAGCTGGGACTAGAGGTGTACGCCACTATGCCTGGCTAATATTTTTATTTTTTCTCTTTTTTGAGATAGAGTCTAGTTCTGTCGCCCAGGCTTGAGTAAGGCAGTGCAATCTCAGCTCACTGCAACTTCCGCCTCCCAGGTTCAAGCGATTCTCCTGCCTCAGCCTCCCGAGTAGCTGGGATTACAGGCGCCTGCCACCACGCCCAGCTAATTTTTGTATTTTTAGTAAAGACGGGTTTCACTGTGTTGGCCAGGGTGGTCTCGAACTCCTGACCTCATGATCTGCCCGCCTCAGCCTCCCAAAGTGCTGGGATTATTTTTCCTTTTTTCATAGAGATGAGGTCTCCTTACGTTGCCCAGGCTGGTCTCAAAATCCTGGACTTAAGTGATCCTCCTACCTCAGCCTCCCAAAGTGCTGGGATTACAGAAGTGAGCAGCTGTGCCCGGCCACTTCATTATTTTAAACACTCAAGAAACACTCTGCCTGACTTGGCCTGAGTTATGAGTTATGAAACCCTAGACAGTAGGGAACATTGTGTCCCCCCAGGGGGAGGAGCCCACTCCAAGGAATTCCCTTCAATACAGTGACAACCACCCACAGTGGTCTGCACAGGTACTGCCATTTTCACCCCTGTCCTCTGGAGTGCTGTCCGACAGAACCTTCTATGATGACGGAATGCCTCTCTCCACTGCACACTATGGTAGCTGTCTCTTATACACATCTAGATGTGTATAAGAGACAGCGTATATCTAACCAACACATCACAGTAATAAGGCATACCTGATAATATGCCCTGTTCTAAGCACTGTACATACGATAGTATTCCTCATAACAACCCTGTGAGATAGGTACTATTACCCCCATTTCATCAGTGAAATAAGCACAGAGTCCAAGTAGCTTGCTGAAAAACTGGAGAGACAGGATTTGGACTTAGGCAATCTGGGTCCACAGTATGATTATTTTCTGTTTTTTTAGAGACAGGGTTGTCTTCTCACCCAGGCTGGAGTACAGTGGCGCAATCAGCTCACTGCAGTCTCCAACTCCCAAGCTCAAGCCATCCTCTCGCCTTGGCCTCCCGAGTAGCTGGGACTAGAGGTGTACGCCACTATGCCTGGCTAATATTTTTATTTTTTCTCTTTTTTGAGATAGAGTCTAGTTCTGTCGCCCAGGCTTGAGTAAGGCAGTGCAATCTCAGCTCACTGCAACTTCCGCCTCCCAGGTTCAAGCGATTCTCCTGCCTCAGCCTCCCGAGTAGCTGGGATTACAGGCGCCTGCCACCACGCCCAGCTAATTTTTGTATTTTTAGTAAAGACGGGTTTCACTGTGTTGGCCAGGGTGGTCTCGAACTCCTGACCTCATGATCTGCCCACCTCAGCCTCCCAAAGTGCTGGGATTATTTTTCCTTTTTTCATAGAGATGAGGTCTCCTTACGTTGCCCAGGCTGGTCTCAAAATCCTGGACTTAAGTGATCCTCCTACCTCAGCCTCCCAAAGTGCTGGGATTACAGAAGTGAGCAGCTGTGCCCGGCCACTTCATTATTTTAAACACTCAAGAAACACTCTGCCTGACTTGGCCTGAGTTATGAGTTATGAAACCCTAGACAGTAGGGAACATTGTGTCCCCCCAGGGGGAGGAGCCCACTCCAAGGAATTCCCTTCAATACAGTGACAACCACCCACAGTGGTCTGCACAGGTACTGCCATTTTCACCCCTGTCCTCTGGAGTGCTGTCCGACAGAACCTTCTATGATGACGGAATGCCTCTCTGCACTGCACACTATGGTAGCCACTAGCCACATGTGACTATGGAGCACCTGAAATGTGACTAATGCAACTGAGGAACAGAACTGTTCATTCTATTGACTTTGTTGTTTTTTTTTTTAGATGGAATCTCGCTCTGTTGCCCAGTCAGGAATGCAGTGACTCAATCTTGCTTACTGCAACCTCTGCCTCCTGGGTCCAAGCGATTCTCCTGCCTCAGCCTCCTGAGTAGCTGGGATTACAGGCGTGCGCAACCAAGCCTGGCTAATTTGTGTGTGTGTATTTTTAATAGAGATGGGGTTTCACCATGTTGGCCAGGCTGGTCTCGAACTCCTGACCTTGGGCAACCCACCCGCCTTGGCCTCCCAAAGTGCTGGGATTGCAGGCATGAACCACTGTGCCCGGCCCTATTTAATTTTAATTAATGTAATATAGCCACAAGTGGCTACAGACTACCTTACTGAACAGTACAGATCTAAATTCAAGGTCCTTTAACAATGTCTTCCTCTCATTTCAGCAAACATGTGTCGAGTTGCAACCACACACCAGGCCCTGTGTTTTTTCTGTTAACAGTGATATAACTACAATTCACTGCCATTGTGCTAGTTAGTACTAGCACACTACGTGCCTTATCTCTTTTATTTCATTTAATCCTCACAGCAACCTTATAAGGTAGGAATATGATTAGCACCATTTTATAATTGAGAGTACTGGCTCAGAGTGGGAAAGCAACTTGTCCAAACTCACACAGCTAGTAGGGGCAAAATCTAGGATTGAATCCAGGACTTGCAGGTTCCCAAACCCACATCCATCCCATCATACTCTGCTGCCTCCCCAGTATCTAGCATGAGATAGAGACACTATCTCCTTATGATATAGCTAAGAAGTAGGGCAGAAATGAGCATTTCCTTTTTTTTTTTTTTTTTTGAAATGGAGTCTCACTGTGTTGCCCAGGCTGGAGTGCAGTGGCTCGATCTCAGCTCACTGCAAGCTCCACCTCCCGGGTTCACGCCATTCTCCTGTCTCAGCCTCCCGAGTAGTTGGGACTACAAGCGCCCACCACCTCGCCCGGCTAATTTTTTGTATTTTTTAGTAGAGATGGGGTTTCACTGTGTTAGCCAGGATGGTCTCAATCTCCTGACCTCGTGATCTGCCTGCCTCAGCCTCCCAAAGTGCTGGGATTACAGGCGCGAGCCACCGCGCCCGACCAAGCATTCCCATTTTTTAGACGAAACTAGGGCACTGGGGAGTTGAGCACTGTCCCACAGCAGGTGAGCATTAACGGAGGCACAGTCCTGGCTAGAATCCATGTGTCTGTCCTGTGTCTGGACCCAGAGCTCTTTCCCCTGCACCAGCATTTTTCAAACTTTATTAGGTATGATCTAAACAAATATATTTTACCAGGTATTCAAAATATCTAACATGCTCCCTGGTGGTCTAATGGTTAGGGGAAAATACATATTTGTATTTTTGTATATACGTTTCATATACATAAAACATGCAGGTGGCTGACGCCTGTCATCCCAGCACTTTGGGAGGCCAAGGCAGGTGTATCACTTGAGGTCAGGAGTTTGAGACCAGCCTGGTCAACACAGCGAAACCTGGTCTCTACTAAAAAAATACAAAAATTAGGTAGGCATGGTGGTGTGTGCCTGTAACCACAGCTACCTGGGGGGCATGAATATCGCTTGAACCTGGGAGGCAGAGGTTGCAGTGAGCCGAGATCACGCCATTGCCCTCCAGTCTAGGCAACAGAGTGAGACTGTCTCAACACAAACAAACAAACAAAAAAGATATGCACTAAGGCAAAAGGCAGTGACCAATCAAACACAGGCCATAGCTCTGCAGCTCTCTAGAGGACACTCACTCCTGGTGCACATTAAGTCCTAAGCTGCTGGACCAGGCGCCTGAGGGAAAAGAGGGAATCACTTAGGGGACTGGGGAAGTGGTATTTACCAAGTGGTTACAGAAGTATTTCAGTATATATATATATACTTTTTTCCCCGGGTATGGGGAAATTATGGCTCATGCCTATAATCCCAGCACTTTGGGAGGCCGAGGTGGGTGGATCACCTGAGATCAAGAGTTCGAGACCAGCCTGGCCAACATGGTGAAACGCCATCTCTACTAAAAATACAAAGTTCCATCCTGGCTAACATGATGAAACCTCGTCTCTACTAAAAATACAAAAAAAAAAAAAAAAAAAATTAGCCGGGCATGGTGGCAGGTGTCTGTAGTCCCAGCTACTCGGGAG
>NW_012102643.1:2323842-2325542 GCF_000951045.1 Mandrillus leucophaeus | reverse complement strand
TTGCTCTGTCACCCAGGCTGGAGTGCAGTGGCATGATCTCGGCTCACTGCAACCTCCACCTCTCAGGTTCAAGCGATTCTCGTGCCTCAGCCTCCTGAGTGGCTGGGACTACAGGGGTGCACCACCACACCCAGCTAATTTTTTTTTTTTTTAAGAGGCAGAGTCTCGCTGGGTCACCCAGGCTGAAGTGCAGTGGCGTCATCTGGGCTCACTACAACCTCTGCCTCCCAGGTTCAAGCCATGCTCATACCTCAGCCTCCTAAGTAGCTGGGACTACAGGCGTGTGCCACCACACCCAACTAATTTTTGTATTTTTAGTAGAGATGGGGGTTTCACTATGTTGCCCAGGCTGGTCTCGAACTCCTGACCTCAACTGATCCACCCACCTCAGCCTCCCAAAGTGCTGGGATTATAGGTATGAGCCACTGCGCCCAGCCAGTCAGAGCTTGTTATAGCAGGAAGTCAACCACCATCACTTGCTTTTGGCAAAGACTTAGGGGCAGGAAAAGGAATGGGAACGCTCTGTATGTAATGGAAAAAAAGGCTTCACGGAGGCTCTGATTGCAGGCTTTTGGCATGGGGAAGCTGTTCGTGGGCTAACTAGAAGCACGACATCTGGCTGGGCACGGTGGCTCACGCCTGTAATCCCAACACTTTGGGAGGCTGAGGCAGGCAGATCTTCTGAGGCCAGGAGTTCAAGACCAGCCTGGCCAACATGGCAAAACCCTGTCTCTACTAAAAATACAAAAAATTAGCCAGGCGTGGTGGCACACGCCTGTAATCCCGGCTACTCGGGAGGCTGCGGCAGGAGAATTGCTTGAAGGTGGGAGGTGGAGGCTGTAGCAGAACTGCTTGAACCTGGGAGGTGGAGGCTGCAGGGAGCCAAAATTGTGCCATTACACTCTAGCCTGGGCAACAAGAGTGAAACTCTGTCTCAAAAAAAAAGTGGGACATCCTATGTGATTGGTTAGGGGTACATATTTGGCTTTCTCTGGTTGGTCCTAAGTTGGAAGCAGGGGCAAAAATTAGGGTAGCTATCAGTTATTAATCAAGTCCTGGCTTTGGGGGCCAGTTGCTACACTGGTCATTATTTGGCTTGCTGGACTGGTTGGTAAAGATAGTGGTCCGACTTCCTACAAGTCTGACTTGTGGACAGTAGACTGGCTTCCTGTGCTGGTTGCTGCTATTGTGCATCAGAGTTCTGTTTTTCTACATGGTCTAGCCACTGTTTGTTTGTATATTCAGTCTCTCCCAGGCAAGGTCAGCTGTCAGTCACTTCACCCCTGATGTATATGGAAGCCATTTGGTCCTTCACTGTCGGGTGTCTCTGCTCCAAAGCAGAGTGGATGAGCCTGGGCAACACAGGGAGACCCTGTTTCTACAAAAAATAAAAAATAAAAATTAGCTGGACATGGTGGCATGTGCCTATGGTCCCAGCTAATGAAGAGGCTGAGGCGGAAGGATCAGTTGAGGCCAGGAGATCAAGGCTGCAGTGAGCCATGACTGCGTCACTGTGCTCCAGCCTGGGTGACAGAGCAAGACCTTGTCTCAAAAACAACAAGAGCGGCCGGGCGCGGTGGCTCAAGCCTGTAATCCCAGCACTTTGGGAGGCCGAGATGGGCGGATCGCGAGGTCAGGAGATCGAGACCATCCTGGCTAACAGGGTGAAACCCCGTCTCTACTAAAAAATACAAAAAACT
>NW_012102643.1:2320399-2321632 GCF_000951045.1 Mandrillus leucophaeus | reverse complement strand
TTTTTTTTTTTTTTTTTTTTGAGACGGAGTCTCGTTCTGTTGCCCAGGCTGGAGTACAGTAGTGCAATCTCGGCTCACTGCAAGCTCCACCTCAAGGGTTCACGCCATTCTCCTGCCTCAGCCTCCCGAGTAGCTGGGACTAGAGGCACCCACCACCATGCCTGGCTAATTTTTGTATTTTTAGTAGAGACGGGGTTTCACCTTGTTAGCCAGGATGGTCTTGATCTCCTGACCTTGTGATCCACCCGCCTCGGCCTCCCAAAGTGCTGGGATTATAGGCGTGAGCCACCACGCCCCGCCCCAGTATCTTCTTTTCTAATCTGTATTTTTTAAATGCTGGTCAAGACCCACTGAAGGATTCCATGACCCACAAACAGATAGGAGCTGCATTTTGAAAAGTCTGCCATGGAGCCTCCAGGTTTCTCACCTTAAATACTGGTCAATGAGGGTCTCACAGTCAAGCAGCTCTTCTGGTGGTGGCACAGTGGGCATGGAGAACTGGTGCTGCATGGGGCTGGGCTGGGCCTGCTGGAAGGAGGCCTGGCAGATGAAGATGGGCTTCCCATGTTGCACGGCCTTCACAGAGCGCACCGAGAAGCTCGACCCTGTTCGTGTCCGCTCCACTTGGTACAGTACTGGCACGTTCGGGTCCCCTGCAGTGGGCACAAGGGCACAGTGGGTCCACAGGCCCTGTCATCATGACAACGCCTGACAGGCACTCTATTACTCATCTTTCATTCCATTTCATCTCGGTAACTACTCACTGAGGTCTGCTAAGGTCCAGGCACTAGGGATACAGAGAGACCACCAGGCCCTGTCATCGGGCTGCTCCCTGTGCAGGTGGAGCTTTTCTTTAACAGCACAAACTGCAGAGACATTGACAGATTCCTTGCATTCAAATCCTGGCTCTACCACTCACCAGCTGTGTGACCCTTCACTTCTCTGAGCAGTGTGCTCATTTGCAAACTGGGGATCATCATGGTGCTCATCGCTTACAGGATTTTAATGAAATGAGTCCATAGTTGTAAAGTGTTTAGCATAATATCTGGCACATAGTGAGGGCTCTATATGTGTTTGTTAAATAAAATTAACACTCCTTCCAGCCGGGCGTTGTGGCTCAAGCCTGTAATCCCAGCACTTTGGGAGGCCGAGATGGGCAGATCACGAGGTCAGGAGATCGAGACCGTGCTGGCTAACATGGTGAAACCCCGTCTCTACTAAAAAATACAAAAA
>NW_012102643.1:2307224-2317874 GCF_000951045.1 Mandrillus leucophaeus | reverse complement strand
AAAAAAAAAAACAACAACAACAAGAGCACCACCACCAGAGTAGAAGGCACTGGCCAGGGATAAGGCAGCCAACAACAAGCAGGTGAGGGAAGATTTGGAGAGGAAGAGAACTTCCCTGGTTTCCCTGAAGTTCTCACTTTGTCTGAGTCAGGCCGGCCTTGGGGAACCCTGACATCTGGGCCGTGAGACATCTTGGGGATGACTTTCAACCATCAGATGAAAGAAGCAGGTCTAGAGAAGTGTTGCTTCCTTCACTCTGATGCAAATAGGGAATCAACCGGGCCCCAGGGCTCAATCAACAGCAATAAACATCACTGTCTGAAGCCAACTGGCCTGCTCAGGTGTCTGTTATCAGGCACTCCCACCAGCAGCGCTTCTATCAGAGTAGGAGCTCCTCAAGGTTAAAGGCGTTTGAGGAGGGCTTACCAAGAGTCCAGACACCAGAGAGAGCTAATTGTGCAGTCTGCTTCCAGACACTGGGAAGGCAGTCTCCCCTCCCTATCACCAAACTTGGGGAGAAAAAACAAAAAAACCTCGAATCCAATCCTTGGTCTGCAGGTAAGCTAAAGTACAGATTCCTGAGGAGGATCACAGAACCTTCAGTTCTCTGGTCTACCTTTCAGTGTGAATGAGTTCCAGCACTATTCTTGAAAACTGTTATTGGAACACAGCAGGTAGGCCCTGAGGCATACCGAAGGGAGTTAAAGATTATGGAGTGATGCAGGGTGCCAGACAGCACTGGACAGGAGAGTATGTTTCCTCATGTTGGTCTCACAATAACCATGTAGAGCCACTCTTACCCCCATTGTACAGATGAGGAAACTGTTGCCTTAAAATACAATTTTTTTGTAATAAAGTCATGCTCATTTGTTTACATATTGTCTATAGTTGCTTTCACTGGCAAAACCTAAAATGTTTACTATCTGGCCCTTCTAGAATGTTTGCTGATCTTGTTCAGAATTCTTTAAGCTCTAAATTTACCTCTGTAGAGAAAAACTAAAAACAAAACAAAAACCCAACTAATTAACGTTAAAAATTAACGTTTTTAGAAAAATAACTGATATGATAAATGGCCAAGGACCAACCCTCCCCCTCCCCCATAACATCTTTTATTTAAAAATGTAATTGAAACATCTTTTTTTCTTTTTTTGAGATGGAGTCTCAATCTGTCGCCCAGGTGGGAGTGCAGTGGCGCAGTCTTGGCTCACTGCAACCTCCACCCCCCAGGTTCAAGCGATTCTCCTTGCCTCAGCCTTCCGAGTAGCCGAGATCACAGGCTCGGGCCACCATGCTTGGCTAATTTTTTTTTTTTTTAATGGAGTCTTGCTCTGTCACCCAGGCTGGAGTACAGTGGCACGATCTCAGCTCACTGCAACCTCTACCTCCCAGGTTCAAGCGATTCTCCTGACTCAGCCTCCCAAGTAGCTGGGATTACAGGTGTGCGCCACCACGCCCGGCTAATTTTTGTTTTTGTTTTTGTTTTTTTAGTAGAGATGGGGTTTCACCACATTGGCCAGGCTGGTCTCGAACTCTTGACCTCAGGTGATCTGCCCGACTTGGCCTCCGAAAGTCCTGAGATTACAGGTATAAGCCACCATGCCCAGCCAAAAAACAGCATTGGTTTTAATGTCCAATATAGCTGGCAGAGTCGCATCACAAACAGATAAAAGCGCTCCCCTTTTTGCCTTGCAGCCAGGAAGCTCGGAACTAAACGTATGAAACTGCAACAGTATGGCTTAGCCAAATTTTGACATGATCGTTTCTCCCAAATCCCTTGTTACTACTGGCCTGATGTCCTTTGACTTTTAATATTCCCAGAATAGCTACCAATTATTTTAGCTATCTTGCAGTCTTTCAAGACACAGGCAGGGGCACAAATAATAATAATTATTATTATTTTGATGGAGACAAGTCTCACTCTGTCGCCCAGGCTGGAGTGCAGTAGCGTGATCTCAGCTTACTGCAACCTCCGCCTCCTGAGTTCAAGCAATTCTACTTTAGCCTCCAGAGTAGCTGGGACTACAGGCGCATGCCGCTATGTCTGGCTAAATTTTTGTATTTTAGTAGAGACTGGGTTTCACCGTTTTGCCCAGGGTGGTCTCGAACTCCTGAGCTCAGGTGATCCACCCGCCTCGGCCTACCAAAGTGCTAGGATTACAGGCATGAGCCACCACGCCCAGCCAAATTATTATTAATTTTGAAATGGTAGCCTGGACACGGCTCATTTCACGCTGCTCCTAGATGAAGAATTTCCAAGAAAGAGGATCTTTTTCCCAGAACCTGGGATGGGTACCCTGGCAGCTCCCCCATTGTTTAGAATTATCGCCCAAGAGTTGAAGAGAGAAGCAAAGAAGCAGGAAAGAGTTTGGCACTTGAAGACACATAAACCAGGTTCACATCCTGGCTCTGCCTCCTTGGGCACTGTGGGAGCTGGTTCCAAACCTCTTCGGGTCCCAGTTTCTTTAGGTAAGAATGATGGCAGGAATGCCTGCCACCCATGTTTACTTATGAAGACTAAACAAGATAATGCACACAATTATGCTCTGTATTATACAAATTTTAATTATTCCCACAAGTTAATCATCAAAAACTAATATTTATGGAAAACTAGATTATGCTAAGCCCTGCACTAGATACTTTACTGGCAAAGACTCACAGCATTCTTCCATCACAGGATGAAGAGTCAGAGTTCAAGTAATGCCCCCACCTCCACAAAACAAAACAGCCAGGTATTTCACTAGGCTGGAAGGATTACAATATCAAAAGGCTGGTACTTACAACCAAATTAAAGAAACAAAGCACATATTTACTCCCAACTAGCATAAAGATAAGAACCTGGCTGAGCCCAAGGTTAGTATTCAAATACTTTATAGCAGTGACTGGGGGCTGAGAAGAGGGAGGCCAATCAATATGCCTCAGGGATAAGGAGTAAGGGACACGGGACAGTATGAAAAAGTGTATTTACCATTACAGGGATAATTTTCATATTTATAAAATGAAGGGGGAACCCCACTGTTTTGTTGATACAAATCACATACTGTAAAGGTCCACAAACTTCTCAGCTGAGGATCTACACAGAACACGTGGGGGCATCTGCTCTAGGGGTAAGAGGGAAGGAGAGAAAACAGGTTTTTTTGTTTTTGTTTTTTAGCATAGGTTTTGCTTTTATTTTCCTTTTATTTATTTTTCTGTAGAGACAAGGTCTCGATTTGTTGCCCCGGCTGGTCTTAAACCCCTGGGTTCCAACAATCCTTCACAATGGCCACCCAAAGTGCGGGGATTATAGGCATGAGCCACCACACATAGCTTTTAAGTGACTTTATTTGACCCCAGAGCTATAAGAAGCTGTAGAGATCGTTCCACTAAAATACCCCTGGTCCTACCCTTCTCCATTTTACAGCTGAAGTAAACCAAGCTATAGGGCGGGGAGCTAACCTCACAAGGCCGCATGGTAAATTATGGACAAAGCTGAAGCTAGGCCCTACATCTTTGGTTTGTTTTTATTGACCCGATGCTCAGCTGACAAAAGAAGCCTTAGATCCCTTGATTCTCAGGCTGGTGCTCTCTTCTCCAACCCAAGCTGCCCTACCTCCGCACCTCTAGCAGAGGTTACAGCACGCTGAGAACCTAGCACAGCGCTTGGCACCAGGAGCTATGTTAAGAATGGAAGAACAAAAGGCCCACAAGGAGCAGTTAAGCAACAAAGTCTTGTGTCATTATCAGCCAGACATCAGGTACCCAGTGAGTCCCAGCAAGTGTGAGGTCCAAGGCTCATTGTTAGCCCCAGACCTTGTTCCAGCCTAGACACTTAGGGTGGCTGTGTCCGCCATCCCTCCCCCTTGTCTTCCAGTCTCCCTCTCTTCCCTTTTGACCTCAGCCCTCAAGGCCAGAATGGCTGCTGGGCTACCAGGGCTGGGTTGGGGCAGGAAGTGGGGGGTTTACCTGCCCGAACAAAGTAGCAGTGCAGGGAGTGCACGTGGACGTCTTCACTCACAGACTTGGCTGCAGCCACCAGTGCCTGGCCCACGATCTGACCGCCAAACAGCCTCTTGGCCGGTACCCAGTAATGCCTTCCTCTGTAAGGAGACGGGGGAAAGAGGGAAAGACTTGGGAACTGGGCCAAATTCTACTACCCTCGCTGAGACTCTAGTGCATGATCTCTTCACCTTATTGGGGTTTAAGATCCTTTTGAGAATATGGTAAAAGCCATAGGTCCTTTCCCCAGGCAAATATCCTTATGCATAAAAATCTTCTGGGCCAGGCGCAGTGGCTTACGCCTGTAATCCCAGCACTTTGCGAGGCTGAGGCAGGTGGATCCTTTGAGATTAGGAGTTCAAGAGCAGCCTGGCCAACATGGTGGAACTCCGTCTCTACTAAAAATACAAAAATTAGCTGGACGTGGTGGCATGCACCTGTAATCCCAGCTACTCAGGAGGCTGAGGCAGGAGAATCACTTGAACCCAGGAAGCAGAGGTTGAGGTGAGCCAAGATCGCACCACTGCACTCCAGCCTGGGCGACAGAGCAAGACTCCATCTCAAAAAATAAAATTAAATAAATATATAAATGAATAAACAACAAGAGCCCTCAGACATCAAGTCTAACTCCTTCAGTGTACAGATGAGAAAACTGCAGCTTGGCCCCAGAGATGAAAATGCTTGCCCAGAATGTAGGCCCACTGGAAGCTGAATAATTAAGTCTCTAGCCTCCCACGTCCCAGCTGTTTGGCATTTTCTGTAACAATGAGTTACGAATAGCCCTCCATGACCTGGCAGGTGGCTCTCGCCTGTAATCAATCCCAGCACTCTGGGAAGCCGAGGTGGGAGGATCGCCTGAGCCCATGAGTTCAAAACCAGCAGGGGCTCCAAAGTGGGGCCTCATGTGTACTAAAAATAAAAAGGTTAGTTGGATGTGGTGGTGAGTGCTTGTGGTCCCAGCTAAATGGGAGGCTGAGGCAGAAGGGTCACTTGGGCCCGGGAGGTCGAGGCTGCAGTGAGCCATGTTCGTGCCACTGCACTCCAGCCTGGACAACAGGGCCAGATCTTGTCTTCAAAAACAAAAATCAAATAGCCCTCCAAGAAGTTATTTATAATTCCTTAAGTGGAAGAAAGGGAGCTCAAAGTAGGATAACTTCCAGTAAAGCCAGGAGAAGCCTTGCTGCAGGGGCTGGAGGCGGTGGCTCACGCCTGTAATCCCAGCACTTTGGCAGAGATGGGCCGATCACAAGGCCAGAAGTTCGAGACCAGCCTGGCCAACATGGTGAAACCCCCTCTCTACTAAAATAAATTAAAAAATTAGCTGGGCCGTGGCGCGCCTGTAATCCCAGCTAATCAGGAGGCTGAGGCAGGAGAAATGCTTGAACCCGGGAGGCAGAGGCTGCACTGAGCCGAAATCACACCACTGCACTCCAGCCTGGGCAACAGAGCAAGACTCCTGTCTCAAAGAAAGAAACCCTCGCTGCAGTCAAGAAATTCAGCAATGCTGGGAAGGAAACAAACATGCTTAGGCCTTAGGATAAGTAATGAGATACCAGACCCACCAAATGGTACTGGGGGCGGGATATTGTGAGAAGAAAAGGATACTGAAGACGAAAGGAGCTGCGGGGTCTGTTTTAACGTTGATCCATCAGCTGTGTGCCCTTGGGCAAATCACTGCCCTCTCTGTGCTAGCTCCCCTGTGAAGGCTTAGGGCAGGCTGCCGAGCAGGGTCTCTCAGGTCACCACTATATTTGCTCAGATCTCCAGGACTACCTAGAGATGGGGCTGCGCAGACCTCGCGGCAAGGAGAGGAAGGGAGGAAGCCAGAGCAGCGAGGACAGCTCTGTCGGGGGTGCGTTCTCTCCTAATTGTGGCAGAGGGTGCATCCTACGCAGAGCCATCCTAGTTCCGGAGCCAGGGGCCCCGGGGGGCGGCAGTCAAGATCAAGAGTTTCTGCCCTAAAGAAGGGGATGCTGGGCAGGAGCTGCCGGCTACCTGAAGAGATCCTCGTCCAGCGGCTCGAGGTTGAGCACGGTCGTGACCAAGACGCTACGGAGGTCCCTAGGGGGATCGCCGCGGTCGCCACAGCCCTGCCCATCTTCTGGGGCCTGCGGGGACGACATCTAGCTCAAGGCTGCCGGCCCTGAACACCCGCTCCGCGGAAGACGCGGAAACATACACTGAACCTGACGCTTCCGGTAGATTGCCCTAGTAACCGGAAGTCTCCTGCAGACCCCGGGAAGGCGGAACCTAGGTTATGATTGGTCAAGACTCCTGTCAGTCCGCTGGTGGCTGTAGCCCTTTTTCTCTAGCAATTGGAGACAATGAATGCCAATCTGCGAATCCTGTGTGTGACTGGATATGTCGCTGAGGGGGCGGAACCTCGGGACTGGATAATATGGACTGAGTGTCATTTCCCCTGTCAGATAGCAAATACACCCCCTTCCTCTTGTAACCCGGTCAGGCCTAGGGCTCCTCCTGACTTCCAGAATAGGCCACCCAGTTGGGCGGACCCTTAAGGCATTCTGGGCCCACGCCAGCCCATAAACCCTCATAGTGTGACCTTTGACCCCTGGTGTGATCTTGGGCCTGGGCTGGGACCAGCCCCTGGTGTGGGTTGTGGGGGCGGCCATGGAGCTGGGCAGCTGCTTCAAGACCTATGAGGACTTCAAGGAGTGCTTCAGCGCCTACAAAAGGGAGAACAGGTGCTCCTTCATTCTCAGGGACTGCGTCTCCGTCCGCTTCCACAACCTCAACCATGGCACCTCCATCCGCGAGGACATCCTGTAAGGGCGGGCGGGGCGGGGCGGGGCAGGAGGGTGGGGAGGAGGCTGGAACTCCGGAGGGCTGCCTGGAGGAGGAGGGGATGCGTAGGCACGCTTTGGGCTGCGTGGCCATTCATTCAACAGGCACTCATTGAGCACCTGTTGTGTACCTTGTGAAGAGAGCTAAGCCTCCACGGCCGTCGGTTTTTGACCACCCACTTCACTTTCACTCCATCCATAGGCTTTTCTGGAATTTATAACTGCAGTTTCTGCCATTGTTTTGAGCAGCTGCCGCAACCCAAATACAAAGTATGGCTTTCATAAACGGATAAAAACACCTTGGTGATAATTTCCTTCATCAGTCTCCTCTTTACAAAACAGTCATGTGGTCATTTGAATGTTCGTTCATTCATTCAATTTTTAGTTCATATATATTTGTTGAAACAGGGTCTCACTCTGTCCCCCAGGCTGGAGTGCAGTGGCACAATCAGCTCACTGAACCTTCAACTGCTGGGCTCAAGCGATCCTCCCACCTCAGCCTCCCAAGTAGCCATGCATGGTGGCTCCAAGTAGCCACCATGCCTGGCTAATTATTTTTTATTTTTGTAGAGACTAGGTCTTGTTATGTTGGCCAGGCTGTTCCCAGACTCCTGGACTCAAGCGATCTTTCAGCGTATCAAGGTGTTAGGATTAACAGGCATGAGCCACTGCGCCTGGCCTATTCATTCATTTTGTAAATGGTTTTTGAGCTCCTTATATCAACCGTTTTTCAAACACTTTCCATGTGCCAGGCAGTGTTCTCTATGCATGCTTTACCTTGCAGGGCTTTTTTTCCAGAATTATAGATAAACGTTATTTTTTCCCATTTGACAGATGAGAATTCAGGCTTATAAGTTAAGACAGGAGTTGAAAACTCAAATGCCTTCAGGGCTTAGGTGAAACAGCCTAGTGTAATAAAGTTTTAACTTCGAATTTTACTTTAAGAAAAAGAATGATGAAATAGCAACCAACACCAGGTCTTTGTGCTAGGGACAACAGAAGTGTGAAATGGGCAAAATGGAGAGCAGATGCCATCTAATCAGCTCCAGCTGATGGCTGCCATATGAAAATAAAGATCTAGTGTTGCCAGAATTTGGGGCAAGAGTTATCAGAAATCCACACTTTATGTGGATTTTTCCATTAAAAAAAATTAAATATCAGTTCAAATTTTAACTCAGAGCATGCGGGCCAACTCAGAGTTAAAGCATATCCGAGTTTGAGACTTGGATTGAAATACTCAACCAAAGCTCCTCAATTAGAGAGTCAGGCTATATTCTTTCCATTATTCTGAAGTCCAGTGTTATGCTGGGTATAGATGACATAAAGATGAATAAGTGTTCAGACTATCCCCAGAGAACTAGGATAAACTTGAACTCAAGCAAACTGGCATGTGATAAATGCTTTAAAAGGAATGTGCAAAAAAAAGAAAGAAAGAAGAAATGTGCAGAGAAAGAAATGACAAATGCCTGGGAGGTGGGGAAAGTCTTCACACTGGAATTGATGGTTTCCCTGGGCTGTGAATGAATGTAGAGTGCTAGAGTAGATCTGTGGTTAATTACTGAGTAGCATGGAGGCATTTGACCAGAAGTTGCTGTGCAGAAGGACCTGCAGGAGCAAAGACAAAGATACATGAAAGAAGGTGGCATGTTAGAGTAACAGTGAGGGATGCCATGTTTGGCGGGAGATTAAGTCATTTGCAGTCTAAGGGTCTTTAGTGACCATTGTGAGGTGTTTGGACCTTGTCCTTTATGGGTAAGACCTTACTAAGCAATGAGAAGAATACAAAAAAAAAAAAAAAAAAAATCACAGTTGCCCCTAAACACCCTTCAGGAAGACCATATCCAGTGTCTAGCACAAGGTGTGGCCCATAGCAGGCATTAAATCATTATTGAATGAGTGAGTTAGCAAGTACTAACCATGTGATTCAGGGAAATAGGTGCTGCAAGAAAAAAAAAAAAAGAATCCATTTCCTTTCGTTTTCCACCTCCTAGAGGCTGCCCAGCGCACCTTGGGTCATGGCCCCCTTCCTCCATCTTCAAAGCCAGCAGTAGCAGGTTGAGTCATCATATCACTCTGACCTTATTTCTGTCATCACGTCTCTGACTCCCTCTTCTGCCTCCCTTTTCCACTTATTTTTTTTTTTTTTTTTGAGATAGAGTTTTGCTCTTTTTGCCCAGGCTGGAGTCTCAGCTCACCGCAACCTCTGCTCCCCGGGTTCAAGTGATTCTCCTGCCTCAGCCTCCCGAGATTACATGCACGCACCCCACACCCAGCTAATTTTTGTAGTTTTAGTAGAGACAGGGTTTCACCATGTTGGCCAGGCTGGTCTTGAACTCCTGACCTCAGGTGATCCACCTGCCTCGGCCTCCCAAAGTGCTGGGATTACAGGCGTGAGCCACTGTGCCCGGCCCTTTTCCACTTTTCAGGATCCTCATGATTATATTGGGCCTACCCAGATAATCCCAGATAATTTCCCTATTTTGAAGTCAGCTGATAGCAACCTTAATTCTATCTGCAACCTTAATTCTCCTTTGCCATGTAACCTAACATATTCACAGATTCTAGGATTAGGACAAGGACATCTTCAAGGGACCATTCTGCCTGCCACAAAAAGATTAATATCCTGGAGGGAAAAATGGTGTGAGTCAGTGCAGATGTAAACATGATGTACTTCAATTAGAAAACAGTGATGGGCTGGGCACAGTGGCTCACACTTGTAATCCTAATACTTTGGGAAGCTGAGACAAGGAGATTGCTTGAAATCAAGAGTTCAAGACCAGCCTGGGCAACAAAATGAGATCCCCATCTCCACAAAAAAATTTTAAAATTAGGGGCCACTCGTGGTGGCTCACACCTATAATTCCAGCACTTTGGTAGGCTGAGGCAGGCAGATGGAATGAGGCCAGGAGTTCTAGACCAGCCTGGGCAATATGCCAAAACCCCATCTCTACAAAAAATACAAAAAGTAGCCAGGTATAGTAGTGCGTACCTGTAGTACCAGCTACTCTGGAGTCTGAGGCAGGAGGATTACTTGATCCCAGGAGTCAGAGGTTGCAGTGAGCTATGATCGCACCACTGCACACTACATTCTAGCCTGGGCAACAACAGAGTAAGATCCTGTCTCAAAAAAAAAAAAAAAAAAAAAGCAGTGATGTATGTTTGCACGCACATACAAAAGCCATGAGGAGACCTGCTTAGTTAGAAGGAAGGATTTATGCTGGAGCAGCAGGAAAGGAAATTGGAAGGTTGATAAGCAGGTTGGTGGGTTGGGGTTTGTTTTGTTTGTTTTAGAACACAAGGTCTCGCTCTGTTGCCCAGGATAGAGTACAGTGGGAGGATCATAGTTCACTGTAACCTTGAAATTCTGGCCTCAAGTAATCATACTACCTCAGCCTCCTAAGTAGCTAGGACTACAGGCATGCACCCCCATGGCAGGCTAATTTTTTTTTAATTTTTTTCTTTTTTGTGTTGAGACAGGGTCTTGCTATGTTGCCCAGGCTGGTCTTGAACTCCTAGCCTCAAGCTGTCCTCCTGCCTCGGCCTCCCAAAGTGCTGGGATTACAGATGTGAGCCACCATGCTGGACCTATTTTTGTTTTTAAAGGTGAACAATTTTAAAAGTGTTTTGGGGCCAGGCACAATTCAGTCACTTGAACCCAAGAGGCAGAGGTTGCAGTGAGTCGAGATCATGCCACTACTCTCCAGCCTAGGTGACACAGTGAGACTCTGTCTCAAAATAAATAAATAAAAAGTGTTTTTGTTTTTGAGTGGTTAACATAATTAAGAAATTTTTTCAAACAGTACAGAACAGAAGGGACTAAAAGGGTCATTTCCACTGTGTTAGCTTTTTTTTTTTTTTTTTTTTTTTGAGA
>NW_012102643.1:2299316-2306618 GCF_000951045.1 Mandrillus leucophaeus | reverse complement strand
TTGCCCGGCTAGTTTTTTGTATTTTTTAGTAGAGACGGGGTTTCACCGGGTTAGCCAGGATGGTCTCGATCTGCTGACCTCGTGATCCGCCCGTCTCGGCCTCCCAAAGTGCTGGGATTACAGGCTTGAGCCACCGCGCCCGGCCAATTGTTGTATTTTTAGTAGAGTTTTGTTGTACTTTTAGTAGGTTTCGCCATGTTGGCTAGGCTGGTGTGGAACTCCTGACCTCAAGTGATACACCCGTCTCAGCCTTCCAAAGGGCTGGGATTACAGCTGTGAACTGCCATGCCCAGCCTATTTATTTATTTATTTTTATTTTTGTAGAGACGAGGTCTCACTATGTTGCCCAAACTGATATTGAACTCCTAGGCTCAAGCGATCCTCCCTTCTCGGCCTCCCAAAGTGCTAGGATTACAGGCATGAGTCACTGTGCCTGGCCCACTGCATTATATAGACACAATCAGCGTTACCTTCCTGAGAGATACTGAGGCTAAACAAACATGTCTTGTATATGCATATGCATCTTTTTGTTGTTTTAACACAGTGGCAGCATACTATTTAGACATAGCCTTCTGTACCTGCTGGACCTGGCTCTTCTCACTTATCAGTATATCTTGGCTATTATCCCACTGTGTGGGCAGTTTGATTTGACTTCTGTTTATTTCCTTTATTTTTATGTATTTATTTATTTATTTATTGCAATTGTTGACTAAAAAGTTACTGCATGCTAGTGTCTGGAGATATGTTGTTGAAAAATATAAATTGAATCTCTGCTCTTGTGGAGACAATACTAATCTATAATCACAGAAATAATAATTTCGTTAAGGTGGTAGTAGAGCTCCAAAGGACAAACCCAGGGTGCCGTGTGGAGGGGTGATGGTGACACTTATTCTGGTTGTCAGGAACAGGGTGGGGGTGCTGGTTGACACCCTGAACCAATGCAGGCTCTTGCTCAGAAACAACGGTCAGCCCTGAGATTTTGCAGATACTTTACAAAGCACATTCTGACCTGGTTCTCTGAATAACCTTGTCAGAGGCAAATTTTGCTATTCCCGTTAAATTAGTTAATACAAGTAAAGTGCTAACAGCAGTGGCTTGTAGACAGAAACTAGTCCATAAATATTGTATTATTTTACAGATGGGGAGACAGAGCCAGGAGAAGTCAAACATTAAGAGACAAATAGTTTAGGGCCGGGCGCAGTGGCTCATGTCTGTAATCCCAGCACTTTGGGAGGCCAGGGTGGACAGATCACTGGAGGTCAGGAGTTCGAGACCAGCCAGGCCAACATGCTGAAACCCTGTCTCTACTAAAAATAAAAAAATTAGCCAGGCGTGGTGGTGCGCATCTGTAATCCCAGCTACTCAGGAGGCTGAGGCAGGAGAATCGCTTTAACCCAGGAAGAGGAGGCTTAAGTGAGCTGAAATGGCACCACTGCACTCCAGCCTGAGCAGCAGAGCGAGACTGTCTCAAAACAATAACAAAAAGAAATGAAGATTAGACCCAGCCTATCTACTGACAGAGCTCTTCATTGTTGTACTTAGCCACTGGGCTCTAATAGTTTTCTAATGTCACTTGTCCGTTTTTCCCTCAACAAACTTGTAGTAAGAGGCTACATGTTTACCATGGGCCAGGAGTACAAAGATGAGCTACAGTACAAAGATGGGTAAATTGTTGGCTCCACCCCTGAGGACAGTAGTGGACTGAGATAGCTTAGGAGGCAGTGAATTCATGAGCAGCACAGGTCTTTCGCAGAAACAAGTTGACTGCTAGTTGTGATGTTATAAAGGACATTCTTGGATCATTTATTGCACACTGGCTCTGTGCAGAGCTCACTGTCTTGGGCTTTTTGAGTAATACATGGATGTCTTGGAGGACTGGAGGGTTGGTGGGGAAAATGTTTTTAGGAGGTAATTTAGTACATGTTTCTGCAGTCAAATACACATATTACTGGGTGGTCAGGTGAGATGATATTAATACTTACGTGAATATGTAGACATAAAGTTCCCTGACAAGCGAAGTAAAGCAAGTGAACTAATTTAAAGAAAACCATTTACAGCTGGATGTGGTGGCGCACACCTGTAATCCCAGCACTTTGGGAGGCTGAGGCAGGTGAATCACTTGAAGTCGGGAGTTCAAGACCAGCCTGCCCAACATGGTGAAACCATCTCTACTAAAAATACATAAATTAGCCAGGTGCCGTGGTGGGCATCTATAATCCCAGCTACTCAGGGGGCTAAGACAGGAGGATCCCTTGAACCTGAGAGGCGGAGGTTGCAGTGAGCTGAGATCACACCACTGCACTCCAGCCCGGGTGACAGAGTGAGACTCCATCTCAAAAAACTTTTTGAAAATAGGGCAGGACCGGGTGCGGTGGCTCATGCCTGTAATACCAGCACTTTGGGAGGCTGAGGCAGGCGGATCACGAGGTCAGGAGATCGAGACCATCCTGGCTAACACAGAGAAACCCCATCTCTACTAAAAATACAAAATAATTAGCCGGGCATGTAGCCGGGCGCAGTGGCTCACACCTATAATCCCAGCACTTTGGGAGGCCAAGGTGGGTAGACACCTGAGGTCAGGAGTTCAAGACCAGCCTGGCCAATATGGCAAAACCCCATCTCTACTAAAAATACAAACAATAGCCGGGCATGGTGGCGTACACCTGCAATCCCAGCTACTTGGGAGGCTGAGGCAGGAGAATCACTTGAACCCGGGAGGCAGAGGTTGCAGTGAACTGAGATCACACCATTGCACTCCAGCCTAGGCAACAAGAGCAAAACTCTATCTCAAAAAAAAAATTATCCAGGCTTGGTGGCGGGCGCCTATATTCCCAGCTACTCGGGAGGCTGAGGCAGGAGAATGGCATGAACCCGGGAGGCAGAGCTTGCAGTGAGCCAAGATCACACCACTACACTCCAGCCTGGGTGACAGAGTGAGAGTTCATTTCAAAAGAAAAAAAGAAAAGAAAAGAATAGTGCAAATATTATATGAGTGGCTATGGCAGATGTAAAGGTGATTGGCAATTCTTTATCTGGGAAAGCTGGCCTAATGGTTACAAGGAAGAGTGCTGGAGTAAAAGAGACTGCCTTTGCCCTTGACCTTGGGCAAAACTTAACCTCTTGATATAGTTTTATCCTTTACGAAATGAGAAGGGTGTGGCGATGATTAGGAAAATTCAGAGCGGGCATGGTGGCTCACGCTTGTAATCCCAGCACTTTGGGAGGCCAAGGCAGGCGGATCACCTGAGGTCAGGAGTTTGAGACCAGCCATGGTCAATATGGTGAAACCCCGTCTCTACTAAAAAGACAAAAATTAGCCGGGCGTGGTGGCCGGCGCATGTAATCCCAGCTACTCAGGAGGCTGAGGCAGGAGAATCGCTGGAACCTGGGAGGCAGAGGTTGCAGTGAGCCAAGATCACACCATTGCACTTCAGCCTGGGCAACAGAGTGAGACTTTGTCTCAAAAAAAAAAAAAAAAAAAAAAAATTCAGGCTAGGGGGCAGTGGCTCATGCCTGTAATCTCAGCACTTGGGAGGCCAAAGTGAGAGGATTGCTTGAGCCCAGGAGTTCAAGACCAGCCTGGCCAACATGGTGAAACCATCTCTACTAAAAATACACAGATTAGCCGGGTGTGGTGATTGGCACCTGTAATCCCAGCTACTCGGGGCTGAGGCAGGAGGATCACTTGAACCCGGCAGAGGTTGCAGTGAGCTGAGATCACACCACAGCACTCCAGTCTGGGTGACAGAGCAAGACTCCTATCTCAAAAAAAAAAAAAAAAAAAAATTGAAAATAATAGTGCAAATATTATATGGGTGGCTATGGCAGATGTAAAGGTCATTGGGAATTCTTTTTCTAGAAAAGCTGGCCTAACGGTTGGAGCTCTGGAGTAAAAGAGACCCCCTTTGCCCTTGACCTTGGGCAAAACTTACACAGTTTTGCCCTTTACAAAATGAGAAGGGTGTGGCGATGATTAAGAAAATTCAAGCTAGGGGCAGTGGCTCATGCCTGTAATCCCAGCACTTGGGAGACCAAGGTGGGAGGATTGCTTGAGCCCAGAAGTTCAAGACGAGCCTGGGCAACATGGCGAGACCCCATTTCTACAAAAAATAAATTAACTGGTCGTGGTGGCATGCTTTTGTGGTCCCAGCTACTCAGGAAGCTGAAGCCGGAGGATCACTTGAGTCCAGAAGTTTGAAGCTACAGTGAGCCATGTTTGCACCACTGCACTCCTACCTGAGCAACAGAGACCTTGTCTCAACAAAAGAAAGAAGAAAAGGAAAGGAAAATGCATGTAGCAGCTCAAACAGTGCTCAGTAAATGTTTGCTGAAGCTGTAACTATAGTATATAATAGAAAGCGGTAGTTATTTGAAAAAGAGTCAAAGGTATGTGCTCTGGGAATTACCACTAAATGACCAAAAGTGCATGTCAAAAAAATAAAATCAGATCAAGTTAGAATTTTTTTTTTTTTCTTTGAGATGGAGTCTCGCTCTTGTCGCCCAGGCTGGAGCGCAGTGGCGCTGTCTCAGCTCACTGCAACCTCCGCCTCCCGGGTTCCAGCGATTCTCCTGCCTCAGCGTCCTGAGCAGCTGGGATTACAGGTGCCTGCCACCATGCCGGGCTAATTTTTGTAGTTTTAGTAGAGACAGGGTTTCACCATGTTGACCAGGCTGGTCTCGAACTCCTGATCTCAAGTGATCCACCCACCTCAGCCTCTCAAAGTTCTGGGATTACAGGCATGAGCCACCACACCTGGCCAGAAAAATTTTTATTATGCCCACAAAAGAACAGTTGGAGATTGGTAAGACACTCCAGTCACTATAGTAAGGGCAGTGCTAATAAAGCGTAAGGAAGGAAGTATTTTGACCTTTTTTGTGATTGGCTGTTATACATTAACATTCTGTTTACAGCCAGTAGAGCTGTTCAAACTGTTTTGTCTATAACTGATTCCTTTAATTTTACTGAATCATGCTGACAAGGATGTAAAACTTTGTGTTCTGTTTATGATTGATCAGAGCTAGCATTTCAGGGAATCAGGATATCTTAAATTCTGGCTATGTGGCTGTGGGCAGTTGGCCTTGGAGTATATCTAAACTGTGGCCTCCACTTTCATTTTTCTTGAAACATCACTATCAACTGGGAAGAGTCTGTGACTTTATGCCCAGTTTCCCCTCTCATATTTTTATGACGGTTGTTTTTCTTTTTGTTATGCCATTTGAGGGATTAAAGTACTCGGCTGTCTCTCTCCATTGCTATTCAGGTTAACAGCCACCATTTGCAAACACTTTGTTGGAGCTCATTCCTTCTCTGCTAGGAACTTTACAAGCATTGTCTCAGTTAATCCTACAGCACCTTTGGCAGGACCTTTGTTATCAGAGTTTTCATTATCCATGTATCCATAGTTACAAGGCTATATAGAAAAGCAAAAGTCATCACACAAAAATCTTGCTAACAAACTACTTATAAAATTAGTCGCTACTTAACCATCCCTCTGCTTATCCCTGCCAGTCCAATTAACATGTTTGGTAGTCAATTTCTGGCTGACGAAGAGATACATTAAGCATCAAGGTAATACAAATGTAAATAAAACTGACTGCAGACTGAAATGGCACATCTCCCAAAAGTTGTAGGACTAGGGCGAAATCCCTGAAAGTGATGATAGAAAACTTTCAGCCTTATACCAGTTAACAAAGGAAGAGGGGAAATCAACAAGGATGATGAGATGACAAAAACTTGAAAAGTAGAGGATTTGCTTAGGAAAAATTAAGCCCTTGGGAAACTTAGTAAAGCTCAGGAATATTTTGGCAAAACCATCCTTTGTATGTTGCAAAAGTGAGACAGGAAATGAAGTATAGTGTTTATGATTCTTTTTTTTTTTTTTTTTTTAAGACAGAGTTTTGCTCTCTTGTCCAGGCTGGAGTGCAGTGGCGCAAACTTGGTTTACTGCAACCTCAGCCTCCTGAGTAGCTGGGATTACAGGCATGCGCCACCGCACCCGGCTAATTTTTGTATTTTAGTAGAGACGGGATTTCACCATATTGGCCAGGCTGGTCTTGAACTCCTGACCTCAGGTGATCCACCCGCCTCGGTCTCCCAAAGTATTGGGATTACAGGCGTGAACCACTGCACCTGGCCTAGTGTTTGGGAAAACTATACTAGGAAAAGAATAGTTGCTTTAAGTCATTCTTTGATTATTCTGAGAATTGGCATATAGCTGCCATTATAACCTACTTTTGCTAAATATAATAATAATTATTATAATATTTTGAGACAGGGTCTTGTTTTGTCACCCAGGCTGGAGTGAAGTGGTGCGATCTCGGCTCACTGCAACCTTCGCCTCCTGGTGCAAGCAATTCTCCTGCCTCAGCCTCTTGAGTGGCTGGGATTACGGGCACGAGCCACCACACCCAGCTAATTTTTGTAGAGATAGGGTTTCACCATGTTGGTCAGGCTCATCTTGAACTCCTGACCTCAGGTGATCCACCCACGTCGGCCTCCCAAAGTGCTGGGATTACAGGCGTGAGCTACTGCGCCAGGCCCCGCTAAATGCAACATTAACTTTATAATTTTAGTCTCATTTTTAAAGGTAAAGTTCCACCCAAATCTTATTTATCACTATTCCCTATGAAATGTTTCTGGGTGGCCGGGCGTGGTGGCTCGCGCCTGTAATCCTAGCACTTTGGGAGGCCAAGACGGTTGGATTGCTTGAGGCCTGGAGTTCAAAACCAGCCTGGCCACATGGTGAAACCCTGTCACTACTGAAAGTACAAAAAATTAGCCAGACGTGATGGTGGGCGCCTGTAATCCCAGCTACTCGAGAGACTGAGACAGGAGAATCACTTGAATCTGCGAGGCAGGGGTTGCAGTGAGGTGAGATCATGCCACTGCACTCCAGACTGGGCAATAAGAGCGAAACTCCGTCTCAAAAGAAAAAAAAAAAGAAAGAAATGTTTCTGGGTATGTTTTTGGCTGCAATTAGCTGAAAACCGTGACTCAAAATGGCTTGTTGCAGATACTTAGAAGCCCAGAGGTGGGCCTCCAAAGGTCGTTGTCTCAGTGACCTGGACTCTGCATTTTTCCACTCTGCCATGTTCAGGTCTCAGCTTTGTCCTTAGGAAAGCTCCCCTCGTGGCACAAATGCAAGAGTGACATCCAGAAGAAAAAGCCTTCCTTGCCAGGCGCGGTGGCTCACGCCTGTAATCCCAGTGCTTTGGGAGGCCGAGGCAGGCAGATCACGAGGTCAGGCGTTCAAGACCAGCCTGGCCAACACAGTGAAACCCCATCACTACTAAAACTACAAA
>NW_012102643.1:2289674-2298911 GCF_000951045.1 Mandrillus leucophaeus | reverse complement strand
GGAGGTTGCAGTGAGCCAAGACCGTGCCAGTGCACTCCAGCCTGGGTGACAGAGGGAGACTCCATCTCAAAAAAAAAAAAGCCTGCCTTGGTTTCCTGCCGATTTCCTATCATGTTTCTTTGTCCCGAATTGGGCCAATATCCATGCCCATTCCTAATACAATTACCTTAATTGGCTTAGACTAGCTCTGAAGCAAGTAGCTATATGAGGGAGGAATGACAACTGAAGAAAATAGAAAAGAAGGGACAAAGGATGTTGAGTTGGCAACCGACAATTCCTGTTATAGCCTTTTAAATTAATTTACTTTAAGTGGTACTGATTATTCATATTGTTATTTCCATATATAGAGGGATAAGAAATTGGAGGCTTAGAGGAAGTGAAGTGACTTAACCAAGGTCACATAGCTAAGTGGAATTTATTTATTTTTTTTACTTTTTTGAGACAGTCTCACTCTGTCACCCAAGCTGGAGTGCAGTGGCACTATCTTGACTCACTGCAACCTCTGCCTCCCGGGTTCAAGTGATTCTCCTGTCTCAGCCACCTGAGTAGCTGGGATTACAGGTGTGCATCAGCATGCCCAGCTAATTTTTTGTCTTTTTAGTAGAGATGGAGTTTCTCCATGTTGGCCAGGCTGGTCACGAACTCTTGGCCTCAAGTGGTCCACCTACCTTGGCCTCCCAAAATGCTGGGATTACAGGTGTGAGCCACGGCGCCCAGCTATTGGAAGTCATTATGCAAGCTGTTATTGTTTGCATCATGAATTCCAAACTTAATGAGTGCTAGGTTGAAGTTATTTTTTTCTGTTTCCCTTAATCTATTGAGATATAACATGTATTGAAGTGCCGAAATCTTTTGCAAGAATTCATTGAGCACTATAGTTATATTCATCTGTACTTATTGTCTCCCTGGTAAAGGCATAAACTCCCTTCAAGATGGGGACAAGGTTTTATACTTTCCTGAATATCCTTTAGTGCTTATATCTAACAGCACTTAGCCAGGATCTGGAGGGGGTCAGCCAGTCTTGCTTCCTTCCAATTTACTCTGTAGATGTTTGTGGTTTTCTGCTGTAACTACAGAGGTAAAGGAGCCATTGGTGTTTCCAGTGTCTGGCACATAATAGGTGCTCTATGAATGTCAAGTGAATGACTGAGGCATAAAAAGTACTTCCTATAACGTAAGTTGTATAATAGGAAGATCACTGGGATAGAATTCTCTTAGAAGACATGATTCCTAGTCCTAGCACTATTACTCTTACTGAATATAACTTTGGACAAGTCATTTGTTTAATTTCAAACATTTACTGAATTCTGTGTACCAAACACTGTACAAGTTGTTCAAAAGGCTACAGAGTCTCTACTCTCAAAGTCTAGTCAAGGGAGAGATTACACAGGAGTGAAACCCCATCTCTACTAAAAAAAAAAAAAAAAAATAGCCAGGCATGGTGGCAGGCACCTATAATCCCAGCTACTTGGGAGGCTGAGGTAGAAGAATCGCTTGAACTCAGGAGGTGGAGGTTGCAGTGAGTCAAGATCGCACCACTACAGCCTGGGCAACAAAACGAATCTCTGTCTCAAAACTAAAACAAATAAAAAAACACAGTATGTTTAGAGATCCTTAAGGAAGTTTTGAACCTATCCAATGTGTTGGGAGTCAAGATGAGGGGGTAAAAGTGGGAATTCAGAGAAAGGATAAATATTTTGAAGGAAGACAGGCAGCATAATGGTTAACTAGTCAGACTGCAGACAAGCAAGCAGTATAAATCCCATGTCCCCAGGTCTTAGCTGGAGGATTAAATCCCAGATTCTCATCCTTGAGAACCTCTTTAAGCTTGTTTTCCCATCTGTAAAATGTAGATGATAACAGAATCCTTTTCCTACTATAAAATAATGCACATTGGGGGCTTAATGTAGTTGGCTATATAATAAATCCTCAATACATGTAGCAGTGCTGGGGGGAACTCATAAAGACTTGTTAACTTACTGGATGTAGGTGAGAAAGAAGAATCAAAAAGAATATCCAGGTTCCCACCCTGGAAGGGGCAGACATAAATGGAGCCAGGAATGGTACAAGGAGCTTTGTGGTGGGCACTCACTAGTACCTTCCTTTGGAATAGTTCAACAAATGTTCACTAAGTACACATAAAGTCAATATAACTTGACGAGCTAGAGTTAGGCTAAGATGTCGAGTCAGCAGAAGAGTGGTACCCAACTAAGGGCTTGAGGAAGGCTTCCTAGAAAAGATGATGGGTGCACATAGTCCTTAAGGATAAGCAAGCTTTGTGAGGACAGAAGGTAGGAAGGCCATTCTGGACAAAGGCACAAACATGCACAAAGGTGAGACAGAGCATGGTGAACACACAAAGTTGTAGGCATTTTGTCTTTCTAGGACACAAAAAACAAGGTGATGAAAACAAGGCTGGAGAGACAAGTGGAGACCACACAGTGGTCACCCCTCACTGGCCTCACTGTACTACTGGACTGCTCCAACCCATCCTGGCCCAGAGCTAGAGGTGGCACCACCCCCGGCACTGTGTAGGCAATAGGTACAGACACTCTCAGCCCCAAGCCCCTCCACCCTGTTATTGTGAGACTCACACATCCTGTTTTCCCAAGCTTGCCCCACAGGGTGAGCAAACTGGACCAGCTGGATTAGAGTATTTGGAAAAGTACAGGTGGGGCTTCTAGGCTATGCCACGTCAGGCCAGGGGGTGAGATTTTTTTCCCCTTCCCTGGTCTTTGGACTGGGGCACTCCCTGAGGAGGCAGGAGTGTGACCCATCCCACCCATTGGTGGTCCGTGATCCGTTCATGCAGTACATCAGCCATAAGCATCTGCTGGGCCAGGCGGAGTGGCTCACACCTGTAATCCCAGCACTTTGGGAGGCTGAGGTGGGTGGATCATCTGAGGTCGGGAGTTCAAGACCAGCCTGGCCAACATGGTGAAACCCCATCTCTACTAAAAATACAAAATTAGCCGGGCATGGTAGCGCATACCTGTAATCCCAGCTACTCGGGAGGCTGAGGCAGGAGAATCGCTTGAACCCAGGAGGCGGAGTTTGGAGGTTGCAGTGAGTCGAGATCGAGCCATTGCTCTCCAGCCTGGGCAACAAGAGTGAAATTCCATCTCAAAAAAAAAAAAAAAAAAAAAGCATCTGCTGAAGGCACAGCATTGTGTTAGAGGCTTGGACTACCCTGAGGAATAATAGTCCTGACACTTGAGGACATCCCCATCCAATTGGAAAAGCACTGGATAAACATCTCAGAAAATGTTACAAGGCATAAAAGCTGTAATAATAACAGCTAACTTGTATTTAGCATAAACAAAAGGCCTAATCAGGCTTTGAACTAAATATTTTGCCTATGGCTCATTTAATCTTAATAACAACCGTAATGAGATTATCTCATTTCATGAGGAGGAAACTGTATACAGAGAGGTGATTGACTTGCCTAAGGTTGAACGGCTTATGAGTAGTAGAGCCAGCATTCAAATCCAGTCAGCCTCCAGTGTCCCCCCTCTTTAGCCATTAGCCACCCAGAGAATCTGCTAAGCCTTATAGATAAATGCTATGAATTCAGAGGCAGGAGCAATTACTGTGGCTTGGGGGCATCCACAAAGGCTTTCTAAGATGGTGGCACATGATTTGGGCCTTGAAACTGGTTGAATAGAGATAGGAAAAGAACAGATGCTCAATTTAACTGCCCCTGTCTTTTGAGTCATCACTTTAAGCCTAGAATGACAAAGCTAGAAAAGACCCTAAATATCATCTAGCCCAGTGATTATCAAATTTTCTTAGGATGTGGACATTTTTCCTTAAATGAAGCATAAGCAGAAGCCAGGTGCAGTGGCTCATGCCTGTAATCCCAGCTACTTGGGAGGCTAAGGTGGGAGGATTGCTCAAGCCCAGAAGTTCGACACCAGCCTGGGCAACAGTGAGACCTTGTCTCAAAAAAGAAACAAAGGCTGAGCGCAGTGGCTCATGCCTGTAATCTCAGCACTTTGGGAGGCTGAGGTGGGTGGATCACTTGAGATCAGGGGTTCGAGACCAGCCTGGCCAACATGGTGAAACCCTGACTCTACTGAAAATACAAAAATTAGCCAGGTGCAGTGCTGCATGCCTGTCATCCCAGCTACTCAAGAGACTGAGGCAGGAGAATCCCTTGAACCCTGGAGGTGGAGGTTGCAGCGAGCTGAGATTACACCACTGCACTCCAGCCTGGGTGACAGAGTGAGACTTTGTCTCAAAAAGAAAGATGAGCAGTGACCTTGTCTCTTCAAAAGGAGGACCAAACATTCTCTAGCCCAAAAAGGCCCTGAAAAGTTCAATTAAGAACCACTGATTAGTCCAATGTCCTTGGAGCTTCGTTTTATCTTTGCTATCTGGATAAGGAAGAGACAGCAGTAGTTCCCAAAATACACAAATGATGGGGACATTTTAAATGGGAGTAACCAACTGAGCATTCTGCTGCTGCTGCTTGTCTATTTGCCCTCTTGTCCTGCCTCAGGGTGAATTGTTGGCAGCTACAAATGGCAACCAAGAGAGAATGGAGTTGGGGTTCC
Organism: Mandrillus leucophaeus; assembly: GCF_000951045.1. NCBI lineage: Eukaryota > Metazoa > Chordata > Mammalia > Primates > Cercopithecidae > Mandrillus > Mandrillus leucophaeus. Next base: position 2,294,355 of record NW_012102643.1, on the reverse strand, counting down.
ATTCTCTCTTGAGAATGTGCAGTAGAGGAATATGAAGGGAGCTGGAGTTGGAGAGACTCTTAAAGAAACAGCTGAGTAATTTGGGACTGGAGAGTTAATGTAAATCTCTTCTTGGTTCATGGGGATTTTGTTGTTGTTGTTGTTGTTGTTGTTATTGTTTTTTTCCCCATGATGCAACCCTCAGGAGATCCTGAGAACACGTGCCCTGATTTGGGGGGATTTTAATTTTAAAAAATGTTTTTTGAGACGGAGTCTCGCTCTGTTGCCCAGGCTGGAATGCTGTGGTGCAATCTTGGCTCACTGCAAGCTCCGCCTCCCGTGTTCACGCCATTCTTCTGCTTCAGCCTCCCAAGTAGCTGGGAGTACAGGCGCCCACCACCACACCTGGCTAATTTTTTGTATTTTTAGTAGAGATGGGGTTTCACTATGTCAGCCAGAATGGTCTCGATCTCCTGACCTCGTGATCTACCTGCCTTGGCCTCCCAAAGTGCTGGGATTATAGGCATGAGCCACCACGCCTGGTCAACATTTTTTTTTAATTAGAGACAGTCTCTTGCTGTGTTGCCCAGGCTGTTCTCAAGCAGTCCTCCCACCTTGGCCTCCCAAAGTGCTGGGATTACAGGCGTAAGATACAGCGCCCAGCCTTCCTTCTTTCCTTAATTCTATTTGTTTGTTCGTTTGTTTGTTTTTGAGATAGAGTCTTGGGCTGTCGCCCCGGCTGGAGTACAGTGGCATGATCTCGGCTCCCTGCAATCTCTGCCTCCCAGGTTCAAGGGATTCTCTTGCCTCAGCCTCCTGAGTAGCTGGGATTACAGGTGGCTGCCACCACGCCTGGCTAATTTTTTGTATTTTTAGCAGAAATGGGGTTTCACTATGTTGGCCAGGCTGGTCTCAAACTCCTGACCTTGTGACCTGCCCACCTTAGCCTCCCAAAGTGTGGGGATTACAGGCGTGAGCCACCATGCCCAGCCTTAATTCTATTAATATATAAATCCTTTACTTTAAAAAACAAAAAAACAAACAAACAAAAAAAACAGACTCTTGGTCTGTTGCTTAGGCTGGAGTGCAGTGGCACAAATCAGAGTTAACTGCAGCCTCAAACTCCTGAACTCAAGCAATCCTCCAGCCTCAGCCTCCCAAGTAGTTGGGACCACAGTTGGAACCACTACACTTGGCCCTATGGGGTTTTTTCTATTTGTTTGTTTTTTTGTTTTAAGACAGAATTTTGCTCTTGTTGCCCAGGCTGGAGTACAATGGCGCGATCTCAACTCACCGCAACCTCTGCCTTCCAGGTTCAAGCGATTCCCCTGCCTCAGCCTCCTGAGTAGCTGGGACTACAGGCATGCACCACCATGCCCGGCTAATTCTGTACTTTTAGTAGAGTCAGGATTTCTCCATGTTGGTGGTCAGGCTGGTCTTGAACTCCTGACCTCTGCCCATCTCGGCCTCCCAAAGTGCTGGGATTACAGGCATGAGCCACCGTGCCCAGCCATTTGTTTGTTTTTTTGATACGGGTCTCACTCTGTTGCCCAGGCTGGAGTGCAGTGGCATGAACATGGCTTACTGCAGGCTTGACCTCCCAGGCTCAAGCAGTCCTCCCTTCTCAGCCTCCTGAATAGCTGGGACCACAGGAACACACCACCGCACCTGGCTGATTTTTACATTTTTTTAGAGCCAGGGTCTTACCATGTTGCCCAGGCTGGTCTCAAACTCCTGGGCTCAAGTGATCCTCCCGCCTCGGCCTCCCAAAGTGCTGGGGTTATAGGCATGAGCCACTGTACCCAGACCCCTTCAGGGTCTTATCTTTATAAGGGGTGGGGGATGGTCAGCACCTTTCTCATTGTCACCTCTACCTTCCCTAGGTATGTGCAGGTGAAATTTGTCTGCATTCGGACCCAGTCAAACAGGAGGAGAACCCAGGAGGCAGACATGTGCCCAGCGTACTTGCTCCTAAGGTACAACGAGAGACTAGATAGACTATTTATCAGTGAACTGAACACACAGCACATACATAGTGACTCTAAAGTGGCTAGTCTTGGAGGAGACACCACTGGCAAATCTCAAAAGACAATGTGCCTGCAGAGATTCCAGCCTGTGCAGCCCACAAGCAAAAAAGACCTTGACACTGCCGATAAGTCCCTGGTTGAGCCATCGTTTTGCCTAGATAAAGTACAAGTGTCCTCAAAGCCAGAGCAGGAAGGCATCACTCCTTCTGACCTGGCCAAGATAGCAAAAGTGATGAAGAACTTTCTTAAGGTAGATGAGGGTTCCATGGCTTCCTTTAGTGTGGGTGACAGCCAACACCTGGACCGACTCAGCTTCCAGAGCAGTAAGATGAGTGACCTGTTCATCCGCTTTCCAGAGAATCTCTTGCTACACCGGGTGGAGAACACCCAGGGCCACATCCTCTATGCTTTCTTGGTGGAGAACAAGGAACGAGAAAGTCGAGTGGTGCACTTTGCTGTGCTCAAGGCGGAGACAGCCACCTCTGTGGCCAAGATGCTGAGCATCTTCACAGAGTTCAACTCCGATTGGCCCAAGGTCAAGGTGGTCTTTGTGGACCCTTCATTCCATCACCGGGCTATCCTGCAGGAGATCTTTCCTGCTGCCCGCATCCTCCTTTCCATCTACCACACAACCCGACTCTTGGAGAAGAAGCTGCATCGTAGTTCAGCAAATCCATCCTTTAAAAGGCTCATGAAGGAAGCCCTGCGGGAGGCTGTGTTTGTCACTTCCGAAGCCAGCCTGAAAAATCTCTGCCAGATGTCCCAGGCCCTACTGGATGAGGATCTCTTCAACTTCCTGCAGGCCCACTGGTTCACCTGTGAACTGCTGTGGTACATGCATGTTAGGAAGGGCCTGCTTGCGTGTAACACCTACATGGACAGCCTAGACATTGTCACCAGCAAGGTGTCAAGCCTCTTTCGGGAACAGCAGTCCCTGCTGGACTGCATCCTCTGCTTTGTGGATTACATAGACTTCTTTAATACCAAAGGCTTGAAGAACCTGCCCACAGCTCCTCCCAAGTTAAAGAGAGCTCGGCCAGCAAGCGTGCCACTGAAGTCTAAGAAGGCTTTTGGAATCTGTGGAGAAAGCCTTACCAGCCTCCCTGTAGAAGAGACCAAGCCAGACTCACAGCAGGTACAGGTGCAGCAGCGGTCACAGGTGCCACCCTCGCAGGTTGGCATGCTGGACACCTTGCACCAGAGTGGCTCTGAACTAGCCTACAAGCTGTGCCACAATGAGTGGGAGGTGGTACAGAACTCCACCCAGCTGGTGGACATGGCTGGCTCTTCAGTGGACGTTCAGCTGCTAGAGGACTCTCACCAGGTTAGCAAAGATGGCTGTAGCTGCAGCTGTTCCTTTCAACAATGGTACCACCTGCCATGCCGACACATTTTGGCTCTGCTGCACACCAGCCAGCAGCCGGTTGGTGAAGCCATGGTGTGCCGCCGGTGGCAGAAGAAGTACCAGCACCTCCTTGGGCCCAATGGGGAGCTCCAGGATCATAGCGTGGTCCCAAACACAGGCCAGCCTGAGAAGCAGGGACGGAACGACATGATTCAGGACCTAAGCAGGGAGTTAGCAAACCTGCTCATGCAGACTGAGGGGCCAGAGCTGGAGGAACGCTACTCCACCCTGCGCAAGATTGTGGATATCTGGGCTGACCCCTCCCAGCCGTCTGAGTTCGTTCAGCAGCCAGGAGACTTTAAGGATGTGGGCAGCCTCCCTTTCCTCTGGGGAAAGCAAGAAGAAGGGGAGGGATTCCCTCCCGCTACAGCTGTGATGCATTATTGAAGCACTTTAGCTGAGGCATTGGACCACAAACACTTCTCCTTGGAAGAAGTGAGAGTTTAAAGTGGGCAGGACATGCTAGGGGTCAGCATTTTAGCCAATGTCTTCCTAGGTAGGGCTAGGAATATTGTTACAGTAGAGAGGAAAGGAACTCCACTGTGTGACAGTCCTTTCAATCTGCCCTTTTCAGCCCTACTTTTGGCATTCCTTGGGAGCCTCAGTTGTTGTTCAAGGCCAAAGTTATCTCCGTGCTGCAAGGTCACCCTCTTCCTCCCCCAGCCCCTGAGATCAGATCTTATTTGCCCTGCAAAGATGAATCCCTGCCTCAGGATAGGGTGAGACAAAATCGGTCTGGTAAAAGGGCCTGTTTTCAGGGACAAAGGGAATGAGGATGATCTTTGGCTGTTGCTGCTCTTTATGAAGAATCTTATTTGTAACTTTTCATATTAAAGTTGTTTTTAATAAAATTAAGTAAACAAGGGAAATGTGTTCTGCTTGATCAGGGAAGGAAGAGGAATTGCATAGCAATAGGACTCGACTTTACAGTTAGGAAGTGGATGCTCTAGGGTGGATTTATTAATTTTAAAGAAAATTGAGGCCGGGCGTAGTGGCTCATGCCCATAATCCCAGCATTTGGGATGTCGAGGTGGGTGGATCATCTGAGGTCAGGAGTTCGAGACCAGCCTGGCCAACATGGTAAAACCCTGTTCTACTAAAAATACAAAAATTAGCCAGGCACGGTGGCCCACCTATAATCCCAGCTACTTGGGAGACTGAGGCAGGAGACATCACTTGAACCCAGGAGGCAGAGGTTGCAGTGAGCCTAGATCGCGCCACTGCACTCCAGCCTGGGTGACAGAATGAGACTCTATCTCAAAAAAAAAAA
>NW_012102643.1:2283598-2288544 GCF_000951045.1 Mandrillus leucophaeus | reverse complement strand
CGAGGTCAGGAGTTCGAGACCAGCCTGGCCAACAGGGTGAAACCCCATCTCTACTAAAAATGCAAAAAATCAGCTGGGCTTGGTGGCAGGTGCCTGTAATCCCAGCTACTCAGGAGGCTGGGGCAGGAGAAACATCGCTTGAACCCGGGAGGTGGAGGTCACAGTGAGCCGAGATCGTGCCACTGCACTCCATCCCAGGCGACAGTGCGAGACTCCATCTCAAAAAAAAAAAAAATCTATAAAATTGCTATTTATTTTCCTTTTCATTTTCTGCCTTTGAAGGAGCTTCAATAGTAACGTGTCCTTCCAGTCGCCTAGCCTGAAGGGAGGCCCCAGAGCTCCAGCTTCAAGGCTCGGCTCTCCGAGATGCAAGTATCGTTAGACTCTCATTGGTTACCGCCGCCGAGCCCCTTGTAACCCTGGCAACACTGCCCGCCCGCGAATCCTCGCGCTACGATTGGTCCATGGCGCTAAAGCCTGAACGTGAATTCCTCAGACATTGGCCCGAGTCACTGCGATGTTGACACCGTGGTTGGTGAGTTTGGATGTCAGTCAGAGTCGGAGGCAGGGTCAAATAGGGAGAAATGGCGACGGAGCCAGGCTGTGGGTGAGTGATTCCTGAAGGGGTGGAAGTGTGAGACAGTGGATCACCGCAGTCAGCCGTCATACAGCTCCCAAAGGGGTGTGAGGGAGGTTTTCTTCTCATCCGGCTCCAGCCGGACTCGGAACGTCAGACATCCACATCTCCCACCCAGGTTAGAGGTGAGAGGTCAAAGGCCGTATTCCCTCTCTGTTGGTTTTTGGACCCAGGTACTGTGGACAGCGGTCAGGATCCGGAACCAAAGACTCAGCTTTCAGCTACTTACAGAGTAATGGTGGGCAAGTCATTTAGCTTCTTTGAGCTTTAGTTTATCATCTGTAAAATGAGGACGGTAACTCGGTCTGGGGCCAAATAGAGGAAACGCTGGAATAGACCATTGCTGCTAAAAGAGGGATATAGTAGAGGCAGGAGAAGCTATGTACATTTGTTAGCCATATTTTATGGTGGAAGGGATTGAGGCTCAGAGAGGGTCACTGACTTGCCCAAGATCACACAGCAAGTTTGGAGCAATTGCAGTTCAAGTCTTATGCATACCAGGACCAAAGGAAAGAATGGATGCCGATCAGTCATTTATAAATATAAAATCATATTTTTATTTTATTTTATTTTTTGAGACGGAGTTTCACTCTGTCACCCAGAGCTGGAGTGCAGTGGCGCAACCTCGGCCTCCTGGGTTCAAGCGAGTCTCCTGCCTCAGTCTCCGGAGTAGCTGAGACTATAGGCATGGGCCACCATGCCCGGCTAATTCTTTTTGTATTTTTAGTAGAGACAGCGTTTCACCATGTTGGCCAAGCTGGTCTGGAACTCCCAACCTCAAGTTATCTGCCCACTTTGGCCTCCCAGAGTGCTGGGATTACAGGCATGAGCCACTGCACCTGGACAGAATGCTATTTTTTTTAAAAGGCCATATGCAGCTCTGGCCGTACCTATTTAAATCCCCTGTAACCATATCTTTCCATAGCTAGCTTCTTATCATTTAGATCTCAGCTCCAATATCATCCTTCTCCCCTGAGAGGCCTTCCATTAGCACTTTAACTAAAGTATCCCTCCCTTCCCCAGCTTACTCTCTGACATGTTACTCAGGTTTATGGTCCTTGTAAGCTTCATTATTGGATATATTTTTGCTTATTTGTTCACATGTTTATTCACATGTTTATTATGTATCTTCCCCTAGAACAGTGCTGACATATAGTAAGTGTTCAACAAATATTGTGTGGATGAATAATTGAAGAGCCAGGTGCCTGCTGTCTCCTTAAACCTCTGTTCCTCTCCATAGGCCCGTCTTTGGAAAAAGATCTGGGAATGATTGTCTAGCCTCAAGCCTCAACTTACTTGAAGCTTGAGAGACTCAAAGCCTCATGGACAGCTGCCCTGCAAAAAAAGTATTTTGACCTTGGCATTTGGACATCTCCCATCTCCCCCATGGCCCTGACAATGCTGAATGGGCTCCTGATTAAGGACTCAAGCCCACCTATGCTGCTGCACCAGGTTAATAAGACTGCCCAGTTAGATACCTTCAACTACCAGAGCTGCTTTATGCAGAGTATCTTTGACCATTTCCCTGAGATCTTATTTATCCACCGGACCTATAACCCAAGGGGTAAGGTCTTATATACCTTCCTGGTGGATGGACCTCGGGTGCAGCTGGAGGGTCATCTTGCCCGAGCAGTCTACTTTGCCATCCCTGCCAAGGAGGACACTGAAGGCCTGGCCCAGATGTTTCAGGTATTCAAGAAGTTTAACCCAGCATGGGAGAGAGTCTGTACCATCCTGGTGGATCCCCATTTCCTTCCACTGCCCACCCTAGCCATGGAGTTCCCCGCAGCTGAGGTCCTGCTCTCAGCCTTCCACATTTGTAAGTTCCTCCAGGCCAAGTTCTATCAGCTGTCCCTTGAACGACCCATGGAAAGGCTGCTCCTGACCTCCCTGCAGAGCACAATGTGCTCAGCCACAGCAGGCAACCTGAGAAAGTTGTACACACTTCTGAGCAACTGCATCCCCCCAGCCAAGCTGCCCGAGCTTCACTCACACTGGCTGCTCAACGACCGCATCTGGCTGGCTCACCGCTGGAGAAGCCGAGCTGAGAGCAGCCGCTACTTCCAGAGCCTCGAGGTCACCACCCGCATCCTCAGCCAGTTCTTTGGCACCACCCCATCTGAGAAACAAGGTATGGCTTCTCTGTTCCGTTACATGCAGCAGAACTCTGCAGACATGGCAAACTTCAACCAGGGCCTGTGTGCCCAGAACAATCATGCCCCCTCAGACACCATCCCCGAAAGCCCCAAAGTGGAGCAGCTGGTAGAATCCCATATCCAGCACTCCCTTAATGCCATCTGCACAGGGCCAGCAGCCCAACTCTGCCTGGGCGAGCTTGCTGTGGTCCAGAAATCCACACACCTCATTGGCTCTGGCTCAGAAAAGATGAACATACAGATCCTGGAAGATACCCACAAGGTGCAGCCCCAGCCCCCTGCCAGTTGCAGCTGCTACTTTAACCAGGCCTTCCACCTGCCCTGCCGCCACATCCTAGCCATGCTCAGCGCCCGCCGCCAGGTGCTCCAGCCCGACATGCTGCCGGCTCAGTGGACGGCAGGCTGTGCCACCAGTCTAGACAGCATCCTGGGCAGCAAGTGGAGTGAGACCCTGGATAAGCACCTGGCAGTGACTCACCTCACTGAGGAGGTGGGTCAGCTGTTGCAGCACTGCAGCAAGGAGGAGTTTGAGCGGAGGTACAGCACCCTGCGGGAACTGGCTGACAGCTGGATTGGGCCTTATGAGCAGGTCCAACTCTGATTATTCTCGATGCCCAGAGATGCTCAAGCACCTGTGCACACTGCACACTCACATCCATCTGTACACACACACACACACACATATACACACACACTCTCTCTCTCTCTCTCTCTCACTTATACTGTTGTATTTCCGTGGGCCCTCCTTCTAGAATAAGGACAAGGTTCAAAGGTCTTCTCATCTACCATGGCCTGCTACCTAGCATGTGTCTAGCTCAATGAGACAGGAGTCAGCAGATCTTATCTGTTTAGTTTACTCAGGTGGCCACATACAGTCTCTATTGTATATTCTTGGTTTTGTTTTAACATTTTCATAAGGTAAAAAACATTCTTAGCTCAAAGGTCTTATAAAAACAGGCAATCCAGCTGGGCGTGGTGGCTCACGCCTGTAATCCCAGCACTTTGGGAGGCTGAGGTGGACAGATCCCTTGAGGTCAGGAGTTCAAGACCAGCCTGGCCAACATAGTAAAACCCCGTCTCTACTAAAAATACAAAAATTAGCCAGGCATGGTGGCGGGCACCTATAATCCCAGCTACTCAGGAGACGGAGGCAGGAGAATCGCTTGAACCCGGGAGGTAGAGGTTGCAGTAGGCCAAGATCCTGCTGCCACTGCACTCCAGCCTGGGAGGGAGAGACTCCATCTAAAAATAAAATAACGGCAACCCCTGGTCTAAGATAAGAGATAAAACATCAGGTTGAGGTTTGGGGCGTGGTAGCAATTGCCCTAGTCATGAGATGACTCACTTAACCCATCTCCTTTGAGTGAACTGGGCTGGGAGGCTTCCTACAGGGGAAGAGGCCCCTCTGGGGAGCTGGCTCAGCCAGGCTCCCTGAACTTCTTTCCTTGTCCTATCCTGGGGTCAATAAAACTGAATGCTGCATATTCTGTCACTTGTCTAGTTTTTTTTTGTTCCATAGAGGGCAGTTTAGGGTATATCATGGAAAGAATAGACTTTAGAGTGTTATACAACATGTGAATCCTGGTTGATTCCTTCCCTGCTTGATTTTTGTGCCTGGTTCTGCCTTTTACTAGCCATGAGTCTTATTAGGGTAAGTTACCCCTCTAAACCTCAACCTGATTGTCTGTAAAAATGGGGATTTCCACAGGGTACGTTTACAGAGCAGGCATACCTAGTGGGTACTCAATTAAGTATTAATTTATCTTCCTTGCCTATGGTCCTATGATCTGCTTTCAACATGCTGGAAAATTTAAGGCAAGAGGAGAATTCACATGACTAGGACTTAATATAAGAAATTCTGGTCAGGTGTAGTGGCTCACACCTGTAATCCCAGCACTTTGAGAGGCCAAGGCGGGCGGATCACCTGAGGTCAGGAGTTTGAGATCAGCCTGACGAACATGGTGAAACTGTGTCTCTACTAAAAATACAAAAATTAGCCGGGCGTAGTGGCAGGCACCTGTAATCCCAGCTACTCGAGAAGCTGAGGCAGGAGAATCGCATGAACCTGGGAGGCGGAGGTTGCAGTGAGCCGAGATCGCGCCACTGCACTCCAGCCTGGGTGACAGAGCAAGGCTGTCTAAAAAATAAAAATT
>NW_012102643.1:2281450-2282518 GCF_000951045.1 Mandrillus leucophaeus | reverse complement strand
CTCTATAGGACTACAGAGGCCAAGGGACAGGCCTGGAGAAGCAGTCCCACCTGCAGAGACAGGAATGAAATGGAACGTTATTCTCGGTCTCTTTGAGGAGGGGCCCCCGAGGGGCAGGGCATGGGAGCAGAGCTTGGGGGAGTAACAAAGACCAGCCCCAGCGGACTGTCTAGAGGTTGGGAACTAGGTGTTACTCATATCCACACTCCCAGTCCCCAGCACAGAGTAGGTGATGGAGAAGTGTTTGTTGAATTAATGAATAGTGAGCAAGCAGGTAGTTATTGATTGGCAAGGACATTTGGAATGGCTTTTCTTCTAAAAGAATTGATTCTAGGGACAGCCCCCAAATGCCCAGCAGAACCACCACCTCCCCAGAGCCAGAAAGCAACTTCTCAGGGGAAGCTGCAGCGCTCCCTCCAATTGCAGGTGCCCCCTGCTCACCTTGGCCAGAAGGCAGAGGACCTGGATGAGTTTGTGGAGTCCTGAAGTAGGACATGGCTTCCCCAGAGCCCCGGTTTGTGAGGGAATAGTAATCTGCCTCCTATCCTCCCTTCTTCGCCCTTCTAGAACGTCACCTCATAGACCCTCCTCTTTACACTTGGAACCCACCTTACAGCATTGACCTATTCATTCTAGAACCTGAACATGACAATAGGATGAGGTTAAAAGAGCACCAGACCAGAAGCTGGGTGTTCTAGGTTCTTGCCTTAACCTTGGATGAGTCACCCAGACAGTTTTGTTCCTTGATATCCTTATATGTAAAGTGGGTCTGATGACTGCCCACTATCTCATTAGAAGTTTTGAGGATGAAATGAGGTCATTTGTATAGAAGCAAATGACCAGAGATGGAAATACAGGAGCCAAGTGTTTTGTGCCTTGTAGAGTAAGACTTGGGGCCAGACCCAGTATTAGTATTTTTCTTTTTCTTTTTTGGAGATGGAGTCTCACTTTGTCACCATGGCTGGAAGGCTGGAGTGCAATGGCAAGACCTCAGCTCACTGCAACCTCTGCCTCCTGGGTTCATGTGATTTTCCTACCTCAGCCTCCCAAGTAGCTGGGACTACAGGC
>NW_012102643.1:2278440-2281400 GCF_000951045.1 Mandrillus leucophaeus | reverse complement strand
GGAAGAGGCCAAATAGACTGGAGGGTGTGGGGGGAAAAACCTGAATCTTAGACTTGACTGGCAGCAACTTGCTGGAGAACTGTGGGCAATTTCTTTGACCTCAGTTTCCTCTGTAAAAATTAGCATGTTGACCTGTTCTAATCGCAAATTTCCCCTCTAGGTTTACATAAGCCCCTTTTTTTTTTTTCTTTCTTTCTTTTTTCCTGAGATGGAGTTTTGCTCTTGTTGCTTGTTGCCCAGGCTGGAGTGCAATGGCAGAATCTCGGGTCACTGCAACCTCCGCCTCCTGGGTTCAAGCGATTTTCCTGCCTCAGCCTCCCGAGTAGTTGGGATTACAAGCATGTGCCACCATGCCTGGCTAATTTTTTGTATTTAGAGAAGGGGTTTCACCATGTTGGTCCGCCTAGTCTTGAACTCCTCATCTCAGACAATCCACCTGCTTTGGCCTCCCAAAGTGCTGGGATTAAAGGCATCACCTACCGCACCTGGCCCAATAACATTGTTGATGCAAAGTACCAACACTGATTTGATGTTGCTAGTTGGTAAACTTAATCCTCCAAGGCCTGGTAAACACCCAGCTTTCTAAGTCTGCCATCTTCAAGGGAACTGAGGACAAGAGACCAGTCAGTAGGCCTTTACACTAGTGTAGTAGGACCCTAAGTAAGTCATGGCACCATTCTGAAGAATACTGGAGGGGGTCGGGCTAGCGAATGCCAAATTTTGGCTTGTTTAAGGGGATCTGGATTTCCTCAGCTCTAAAAGTTGGGCTCCCGATCCCCGAAGGAGCAGTAGAATTTGAGACCTGGAACTCAGTTTCCTCATAAGGTAGAATATGCATTACGACTATATATGCACCGTTTCCTAAACTCCAGGGGCTTTAGAATCTGACACACACACATACACAGAACAAAACAAAACAAAAAATCGCAGTGGCTCACACCTGTAATCCCAGCACTTTGGGAGGCTGAGGTGGGCGAATCACGAGGTCAGGAGTTCGAGACCAGCCTGGCCAACAGGGTGAAACCCCATCTCTACTAAAAATGCAAAAAATCAGCTGGGCTTGGTGGCAGGTGCCTGTAATCCCAGCTACTCAGGAGGCTGGGGCAGGAGAAACATCGCTTGAACCCGGGAGGTGGAGGTCACAGTGAGCCGAGATCGTGCCACTGCACTCCATCCCAGGCGACAGTGCGAGACTCCATCTCAAAAAAAAAAAAAATCTATAAAATTGCTATTTATTTTCCTTTTCATTTTCTGCCTTTGAAGGAGCTTCAATAGTAACGTGTCCTTCCAGTCGCCTAGCCTGAAGGGAGGCCCCAGAGCTCCAGCTTCAAGGCTCGGCTCTCCGAGATGCAAGTATCGTTAGACTCTCATTGGTTACCGCCGCCGAGCCCCTTGTAACCCTGGCAACACTGCCCGCCCGCGAATCCTCGCGCTACGATTGGTCCATGGCGCTAAAGCCTGAACGTGAATTCCTCAGACATTGGCCCGAGTCACTGCGATGTTGACACCGTGGTTGGTGAGTTTGGATGTCAGTCAGAGTCGGAGGCAGGGTCAAATAGGGAGAAATGGCGACGGAGCCAGGCTGTGGGTGAGTGATTCCTGAAGGGGTGGAAGTGTGAGACAGTGGATCACCGCAGTCAGCCGTCATACAGCTCCCAAAGGGGTGTGAGGGAGGTTTTCTTCTCATCCGGCTCCAGCCGGACTCGGAACGTCAGACATCCACATCTCCCACCCAGGTTAGAGGTGAGAGGTCAAAGGCCGTATTCCCTCTCTGTTGGTTTTTGGACCCAGGTACTGTGGACAGCGGTCAGGATCCGGAACCAAAGACTCAGCTTTCAGCTACTTACAGAGTAATGGTGGGCAAGTCATTTAGCTTCTTTGAGCTTTAGTTTATCATCTGTAAAATGAGGACGGTAACTCGGTCTGGGGCCAAATAGAGGAAACGCTGGAATAGACCATTGCTGCTAAAAGAGGGATATAGTAGAGGCAGGAGAAGCTATGTACATTTGTTAGCCATATTTTATGGTGGAAGGGATTGAGGCTCAGAGAGGGTCACTGACTTGCCCAAGATCACACAGCAAGTTTGGAGCAATTGCAGTTCAAGTCTTATGCATACCAGGACCAAAGGAAAGAATGGATGCCGATCAGTCATTTATAAATATAAAATCATATTTTTATTTTATTTTATTTTTTGAGACGGAGTTTCACTCTGTCACCCAGAGCTGGAGTGCAGTGGCGCAACCTCGGCCTCCTGGGTTCAAGCGAGTCTCCTGCCTCAGTCTCCGGAGTAGCTGAGACTATAGGCATGGGCCACCATGCCCGGCTAATTCTTTTTGTATTTTTAGTAGAGACAGCGTTTCACCATGTTGGCCAAGCTGGTCTGGAACTCCCAACCTCAAGTTATCTGCCCACTTTGGCCTCCCAGAGTGCTGGGATTACAGGCATGAGCCACTGCACCTGGACAGAATGCTATTTTTTTTAAAAGGCCATATGCAGCTCTGGCCGTACCTATTTAAATCCCCTGTAACCATATCTTTCCATAGCTAGCTTCTTATCATTTAGATCTCAGCTCCAATATCATCCTTCTCCCCTGAGAGGCCTTCCATTAGCACTTTAACTAAAGTATCCCTCCCTTCCCCAGCTTACTCTCTGACATGTTACTCAGGTTTATGGTCCTTGTAAGCTTCATTATTGGATATATTTTTGCTTATTTGTTCACATGTTTATTCACATGTTTATTATGTATCTTCCCCTAGAACAGTGCTGACATATAGTAAGTGTTCAACAAATATTGTGTGGATGAATAATTGAAGAGCCAGGTGCCTGCTGTCTCCTTAAACCTCTGTTCCTCTCCATAGGCCCGTCTTTGGAAAAAGATCTGGGAATGATTGTCTAGCCTCAAGCCTCAACTTACTTGAAGCTTGAGAGACTCAAAGCCTCATGGACAGCTGCCCTGCAAA
>NW_012102643.1:2277208-2278390 GCF_000951045.1 Mandrillus leucophaeus | reverse complement strand
AAAAAAAAAAAAAAAAATCTGATCAAGGCTTCAAAACATAAAAGCAGCCTCAACTCTCCAAGCAGGGGCCCCTACCTCACATAATTTCCACTGTATATACCTGACAAAACCTATCTCCTGTCTTAGTGGTATCTGGAGAAACTTTAGGGTCTGGAAGTCCCTGATGAAGGACTGGAATTTGTCAGAATGGCTCAACCACCAGCTCTATCCCCATCCCTGCCATAGGCCCTCCTCCCAACCCTGTCTGCCCAAGAACCATACAGAGAAGCCACCCTACGTATCTGGTGCTATTTCATCCATCTACAAGCAGGAGCCAGAAGGCTGGCCCCTCTTAGATCTCACTAGCGGCATCTTCCCAGAGGCTGTGTGGGCATGCGCCTGCTCCCACCGCGCCCCCTCCACAGCACCCTCTGGCTCCGGATGGGCCATCATGAAAGCTTGAGCAGCCCAGATCAGGTCCTCTTCCCGAACGCCTGGGACGGGCACGGTGGGGATGCCAGCGATCATCATAGCGAGGGTGAGGATGCAGATGTCAGGCTGGGAGCTGGCCTCCTTCCCCACTGCCTCAGAGAGTACCGGTAGAACCCTTGGTGATAGCCCACACAGCATCAGGGGCCTAGGCCTGCTGGGGCCACCTAGGTCGGGGGCTCTGCTTCTGGAGTAGCCACTGTCCCAGCCCAAGCTCTCCGGCTGCCTCACATGCGGGAATTTGTGGCAGTTTCGGCTGTATTCCTTCCGTAGTGTCTCCCAGCTAGTCCCCCCAGGGCAGCCCCTGGCTTGTGGCATTGCCAGGGCTGGGCCCCAGGCCTGGGCAGCAGGTGCCACCTGCTCAGCTTTCTGGCTCAGTGGGCCTGTTCCACCAGAGGCCACCACCACTGGCTCTATAGGACTACAGAGGCCAAGGGACAGGCCTGGAGAAGCAGTCCCACCTGCAGAGACAGGAATGAAATGGAACGTTATTCTCGGTCTCTTTGAGGAGGGGCCCCCGAGGGGCAGGGCATGGGAGCAGAGCTTGGGGGAGTAACAAAGACCAGCCCCAGCGGACTGTCTAGAGGTTGGGAACTAGGTGTTACTCATATCCACACTCGAGAATCGCATGAACCTGGGAGGCGGAGGTTGCAGTGAGCCGAGATCGCGCCACTGCACTCCAGCCTGGGTGACAGAGCAAGGCTGTCTAAAAAA
>NW_012102643.1:2249135-2276348 GCF_000951045.1 Mandrillus leucophaeus | reverse complement strand
CTCAAACTCCTGACCTCAAGTGATCCGCCCGCCTCGGCCTCCCAAAGTGCTGGGATTACAGGCCAGGTATTGGTATTTTTCAAAGTTCCTCAAGTGATTATAATATATGACAAAGTTGGAACCTCTATTCTAGGGACATACTTCTCAACCCTGGCTGTACATGAGAATCTCTTGAGAAGCTTTTACAAAAAACAATGTCTAGGCCTAATTTCCCAACAAATCAAATACAAATCCCTAGGGATGGGATGTGGGACACCAGCCCTCTTTACGTATCCTAAGATGACTCTAACAAGCAGCCAGCCTAGGAACCCCTGCTCTCTTGCTCCGACCTGCTGACCTGCAGTGATTCTAAACGAAGTGCCTCTCCTAGGCTGGAGGGCAAGGAGACCTTCCAATGATCAAGATGTCAGCATTGGCTGTTTATTTCTGGTCCTGGTTGTCAGCAATATGGCCAACTTCAGACCAGCCAGCCACAGGTCTGAGGCCCCAGGATGCAGCTCTGCTTCGGTGCGCTGCGGGTCTTCACTCATACTTGCAGAAATCCTTAAGTTCTTTGGGCAGGTGGAGCCCATCAATGGCCAGCCGGTGCACCATGCTTCTCTGTATCACTAGGCGGCACAGAGTCTGCAGGGACGGCACTGTGGGAAGAAGACTGTGAAAGGCAAACTGAACTGGAGGGTGGGTCTGAGGCCAAGACCCAGATCTAGGTCATGGTCCTCACTTTGCCATTAAATGTGGGCAAGTCCTTACTGCTCTCTGGGCCCAGTCTGCTTCATGGAGCTGTTCATGGGGCTGAGAGAAGCACCTCTTCCCAAGGGCTATCACAAAGCTGCAACCCTGTTTATATCATAACACAGCACAATCCCATCCTCGTTCACTTAGCAGCTTCTGGGGGCAGGAGTAGTGTCTGATTTGCCTGTGCAACTGCAGCCTCCAGTACAGGCCTGGCACAAAGAGGGTTCTGGTGCACTGAATTCATGAAATGTGATCAGAGGTATAACTACAATGCTTACCAGGGCTATAATGAATCATACCTCAGCATTAAAAAGCTCTCAGTCTGGGGTTTGTTTTTCCTCGAAGCCAATATGCCCAAGTCTATAAGCGTGTTTCTTTCTTTTTTTTATTTAAAGAGAGAGGGTCTTGCTCTGTCACCCAGGCTGAAGTGCAGTGGTCAGTGAAGTGCAGCCTTCAATTCTTGGGCTCAAGCGATCCTCCTGCTTTAGCCTCCCAAATAGCTGGGACTACAGGCATGCACCACCATGCCCAGATAATTATTTAATTTTTTGTACAGAAGGGGTCTCACTTTGTTGCCCAGGCTTGAGCTTCGCTTCCCTCCCCTCCCCTCCCCTTCCCTTCCCTTCCTTGCCTGCCTGCCTTCTCTCTCTCTCTCTTCCTTCCTTTCTTTTTTTTTTTCTTTTTCAGAGTCTCACTCTGTTGCCTAGGCTGGAGTGCACTGGTGAGATCTCGGCTCATTGCAACCTGCACCTCTCAGGTTCAAGTGATTCTCTGCCTCAGCCTCCCGAATAGCTGGGATTATAGGCACATGCCACCACACCCAGCTAATTTTTGTATTTTTAGTAGAGACAGACTTTCATCATGTTGGCCAGGCTGGTCTCAAACTCCTGGCCTCAAATGATCCGCCTGCCTCGGCCTCCCAAAGTGCTGGGATTACAGGTGTGAGACACCATGCCCGGCCAAGCATGTTTCTAAGAAAAGGGCAAACAATTCTCAAAGAGGCCCCTAATATCTAAAATCAGTTTAGAATCCCTGCCCTAGGTGAATACAGGAAACATTCTCAAAACTAAAAGCGAACTTGTAGGGCATCTTAATCCATCAGCCAAGATGGGTACCAAGGCCCAAAACCAGGTAGAGGCTTGTGCAAGATCACAAGCAGAAGTGTAATTTGAAGCTAGATTCTCCCACTCTTAAACTAGTGCTGGACAGACGGAGGCCTAGCACACTGGCTACGAGCCCTAGCAGATTCCTGTCCCCACATTGCGCCAGGAGGGGTCGCTGCCCAGGGATACCTACAGCCATACTCGAGCTGGACAAGGCGCACGCTCTTGGTGGAAGCAAACACGTCCACCACCGCGTAGAGGGGCTGCGCAGCTGGCAGCCCCCGGGCGCTGGGGCCCATGTCCTCGCCGTTGATGATGATGTGCATGTCGGCCGTGCCATCGGGGCGCGGGCAGAAGAGGACGCCCAGGCGGCTACGGCGCGCCGTCGGAGGCAGCACGTTCAGCTCATAGAGCTGGTCCAAGAGATGGCTGTAGAGCCCTGGCCGACTGCGGCCCACCAGGCGGTCCCGGGGAATGCGAAACTGCTCAATGCGCAGATATGGTTCCACCAGGAGGGTTGGAGGTCGGCTGGGGGCCGCTGCCTCGGCCTCCGGGCGGCCCTCCCGGGGCACGCGGTTGTGGTGGCGCGTGATGGCGAAGACCCAGGTGTGGCCCAGGTTGACTAGGTCGGGCAGAGAAAACTCGGGAACGGGGGCCAGACTGGCGGGGTCCAGCGCCGTCAGACCGAGACGCAGATGTCCGCACCAGCCCAGCTCTTTCTCTTCGATCTCGACCAGGAAGACCTGGCCCGGGGCCAGGGGCTCACGGCTGAAGCACACGCCGTGGGCGAAGCTCTCCACGCGTGTGGCCCGCATCCCAGAGGGGTCCACGCGGATGTTGTCACCGTGCACCCAATGGAAGCGGGTGGGAGGGGGCTCCGGACGGGCAGGTCCCCAGAGTGCACCCGAATCCACGGGCTCGGAGGCAGCAGCCATCTCTCGGCCATAAGGCAGGCTGGCGGGCGCCGGGGGCTATTTTGGGCGGCGGGCTCAGATGGTGACCGCAAGGGGACCTTGTAAGGCATTTCCCCCCTGCCTCCCTTCCCCGAGCCTCTGCCCGGGGGTCCTAGCGCCGCTTGCTCAGCCATCCCTCCTAGAACTTGGCCATCCACACCCGGATCATCTGATCGCGTGCGCCCGGGCTACGATCCGCGAGGCCCGCGGACCTTGACCCGGCATTGACCGCCACCGCCCCCCAGGCCGGTAGGGACCAAAGAAAGGGCGGGGGGAAGACTGTCACGTGGCGCCGGAGTTCACGTGACTCGGAGTACACATGACTTCCAGTCCCCGGACGCCTCCTGGAGAGCAAGGACACGGGGGAGCAGAGGTGAGCTGGCACCGAAGGCTGGAGGGGATCCCCGAGCCCGGGATCGGTGCGCGGTAGAGGAGGCTTGAGAGTGGGAGCTGGCGCTGGGGTCGGGGCTTCCCTGGCGGAGGCGCCGCCAGCTCCTCCCCGGGTGCTGCTTCACGGAAGCGCTGAGGAGCGAGGCAACAGCCCCTCTTCTGCCTCCCGTAGATGATCCGAGCCGCGCCGCCGCTGCTGTTCCTGCTGCTGCTGCTAGTGTCCTGGGCGCCCCGAGGCGAGGCAGCCCCGGACCAGGACGAGATCCAGCGCCTCCCCGGGCTGGCCAAGCAGCCGTCCTTCCGCCAGTACTCCGGCTACCTCAAAGGCTCCGGCTCCAAGCACCTCCACTACTGGTCTGCCGCCCTGCCTCCCGGGCGGGACTGGGAGGAGAGATGACGGATGAGGGGTGGGGAGTAGTTCTGCAGACCCCTGAGGACGCCTGGGAGCCGGGAGGGCTGGAAAGGACCCCTGCAACTGCACCAACACTGCCCTGACACCCCTTCCCAGGTTTGTGGAGTCCCAGAAGGATCCCGAGAACAGCCCTGTGGTGCTTTGGCTCAATGGGGGTCCCGGCTGCAGCTCCCTAGATGGGCTCCTCACAGAGCATGGCCCCTTCCTGGTGAGTGGACAGCAGGGGTAAAGCACAGTTCCTAAAGCAAAAGGCTGGGGAAAGGGAGAAACGGACTTTGTGATTTTCCAGAAAGTTTCCTTCCTTCTAAGTCTTGGGATTTTCCTCTATGCCATTGGCTTTGCTGCTTGTACCTCTCAGGGGTTTTGCCCACACGTAAAGTGCCTCTCACGGTGGCCCTTTCCCTCCACCCAGCTGGCCCTTGGGACTTACTCAGCCATCTCTTTCCTCCTCAGGTCCAGCCAGATGGTGTCACCCTGGAGTACAACCCCTATTCTTGGAATCTGGTATAGCTGGAGCTGTGGGTCCTGTGGGGGTGTCTGGGCACTTGGATGGGGTGGCAGTTGACTAATTTTTCCCTCCCTTCTAGATTGCTAATGTGTTATATCTGGAGTCCCCAGCTGGGGTGGGCTTCTCCTACTCTGATGACAAGTTTTATGCAACTAATGACACTGAGGTGAGTCCGGTGCCTGCCCATCTGCCCCAGGCTCCCCAGTCCTCCATCCATGGCATGATGCTGGGAGAGAGAGCATGGCCTTGGAGTCCACTTTTCGCTCTGTCATATGCTTGTGGTATGGTGGCCAGTCACTTCCTCTTACACAAACAGGGTGGGTTGATGTCATTATCTCTGAAGTTCTTTCCAGTTCAAATACCAAAGCTTCCTGATTCCCTCTGTCTTGCTCTCCCATCCCCAGGTCGCCCAGAGCAATTTTGAGGCCCTTCAAGATTTCTTCCATCTCTTTCCGGAGTACAAGAACAACAAACTTTTCCTGACCGGGGAGAGCTATGCTGGCATCTACATCCCCACCCTGGCCGTGCTGGTCATGCAGGACCCCGGCATGAACCTTCAGGTGCAGGGCAGCTGCAGGAGGGAAGGGAGGCACCTTGAGGCTGTGGCCTTGCAGTTAGCAAGGTCAGACTGGTCAACAGCCCCATCCAACCCAGCTCCCTGCATACCCTCCCCACCACCAGCTGCCCTAGGTCTGTCTAGTGTGCCTCCCACAACAGGAAACTCATCTGTCAGGCTGCCAGCTCCGTGCTTTGCATTGAGTGACCTCCCACACCCAACTGCCCCCATAAACCACCCTGGGTTTCAGCTTCCGGATTGCTGAAGGTCTGGGTGTTAGGGTAAGGGAGGCTCCTCCTCTTCGCCCTCCACATGAGCTGAGCGCCCTGGGTGTTTCACAGGGGCTGGCTGTGGGCAATGGACTCTCCTCCTATGAGCAGAATGACAACTCCCTGGTCTACTTTGCCTACTACCATGGCCTTCTGGGGAACAGGTATGGGATAGGGCAATTGGGCAATCTCTAGGGTCACATGATCTCGAGTCTGTCCTCCAGGCACATGATATGACAGGCCCAGCCCAGGTTTATGAGCAGCAGGTGGGTTGCAGAAAGAACACAGTGCTGAAAGGCCAAAGAATAGAGATCAGATTTTTCTTTTTTTTCTTTTTTTTTTTTTGAGACAGAGTCTCACTTTGTCATCCAGGCTGGAGTGCAGTGGCGCGATCTTAGCTCACTGTAACTTCCACCTCCCAGGTTCAAGCAATTCTTGTGCCTCAGCATCCCAAGCAGCTGGGACTACAGGCACGTACCACCACACCTGCTTAATTTTTTTTGTATTTTTAGTAGAGATGGGATTTTGCTGTGTTGGCCAGGCTAGACGCGAACTCCTGGCCTCAAATGATCTGCCCACCTTGGCTTCCCAAAGTGCTGGGATTACAGGCGTGAGCCACGGCGCCCAGCCAGAGATCAGATTTTAAAGGAACTAAGGAGGCCTGTCTGTATGACCCTGGGGCACCTCTTTGGGAGCTAGCTTAGGTGACATGCAGACCACAACCTGTGATACCTTTCCTAGTCTCCTAGGGTCAGGGAGGTTGGTGGGAGGTGGGGATATGCTCGCCTCCTCTGCCCTCCTCTTCCCACCAGAGGCTGATGCACTTTTCACTCTCATCTCCTACAGGCTTTGGTCTTCTCTCCAGACCCACTGCTGCTCTCAAAACAAGTGTAACTTCTATGACAACAAAGACCCGGAATGCGTGACCAATGTGAGGTTCTGCCGTCACTCTGCATCAGCCCTCCCATCCCTAATCCCAAGAATGAGACCACATTCCCTCCTTGGGGACTCCTTGTTCTCCATCCCTCATTGCCTTCTTGCACCTTTAAGCAATTTAGTGTTCTCTGGGACATGTGTCTAAGTGTGTATTCCCATCACCACCTCCTATGGCGGCAAATCCCATAACCTGTGTGAGGGAGAAAGGACTTCTTCACATTTATCAAACACCTGCAGTGTGGCAGGCACTGTGCTGAACTGTGTCTATGTAGATTACTTAAGCTTCAAGATTCCCCCTCAAATAAGATCGTACTACCCACATTTTCCAGATAAGGAAACCTGAGGGCCATGAATTTTGAAATCACTGTCTGAAGTCAGTGTTGGGAGGCAGTGATGCTAGGATTTGGACCTAGGGCTGGGAAGATAACTGCCACTGAGCCTCAGTTTCCCTACCTGTGAAAAAAAAGTGGGTGAAGAGGTGAAATTCAAGAGCAATAAATCTTGGGACAACTTGGTGGGGTTGTGGAGAGGCTAGGGATCTGTAAAGCATGGTGGCTCGGTGTATCATTGCAGCTTCAGGAAGTGGCCCGCATCGTGGGCAACTCTGGCCTCAACATCTACAACCTCTATGCCCCTTGTGCTGGAGGGGTGCCCAGCCATTTTAGGTAGGTGCTGCTGGGTGCCCCTGGGGCCAACCCCAGCCCCATCTGGAGGCTCCACCCATCCCCCCACCTCACATGCAGGTATGAGAAGGACACTGTTGTGGTCCAGGATTTGGGCAACATCTTCACTCGCCTGCCACTCAAGCGGACGTGGCATCAGGTGTGCAAGGGCGTGGGCTTCCTCCTGGTGAGGTGGGGACGGGGGCAGGGGCAGGGAAGCAGAGGCCCTGACCCTCTGTGTGTGCCCTCCAGGCATTGCTGCGCTCAGGGGACAAAGTGCGCATGGACCCCCCCTGCACCAACACGACAGCTGCTTCCACCTACCTCAACAACCCGTACGTGCGGAAGGCCCTCCACATCCCGGAACAGCTGCCGCAATGGGACATGTGCAAGTGAGGCTCTGTGGCCACCTGTGACTTGGGGTGGTGGGTTGCTGGGGCTTGTGGGCATCAGCAGGTTCCCAGGGATCTTCTGTGTAGGGTTTCTTGATGAGATGAGCTGTACAGGATGTTTAACATCCATCCCTGACCCCTCAGTGGATTGACAGCCAATTCTTTTTTCTTTTTTAAATGTTAAATGTTTTTGTTTGAGACAAAATTTAAATGTTTTTGTTTGAGACTCTGTCACCTAGGCTGGAGTGCAGTGGCGTGATCACAGCTCACTGCAGCCTCGAACTCATGGGCTCAAGTAATCCTCCCACCTCCTCAGTAGCTGGGACTACAGACGCACACCACCACCCCCGGCTAATGTTTGTATTTTTTTGTAGAGATGGTGTTTTACCATATTGCCCAGGCTGGTTTTGAACTCTGGGGCTCAAGTGATCCGCCCACCTCAGCCTCCCAAAGTACTGGCATTACAGGCTTGAGCCACCCCACCCAGCCCCAATTCATTACATAGCCACATTGGTTGTTGTTTCACAGTTCACTACAGCCTCAACCTCCTAGCTCAAGCGATCCTCCGACCTTAGTCTCCTGAGTAGCTGGGTCTACAGGCACATGCCACCATTCCTGGCTAATTTTTTAAAAAATTTTTTGTAGAGACAGGGTCTCACTATGTTGTCCAGGTTGGTCTTGAACTCTTGGTCTCAAGCAATCCTCCCTCCTTGGCCTCCCAAAGTGCTGAGATTACCCACCCAGCCACCATATTGGTTAATAACTATTACTTCTGACCTGGCGCAGTGGCTCATGCCTGTTATCCCAGCACTCTGGGAGGCTGAGGTGGGCGGATCACCTGAGGTCAGGAGTTCGAGACCAGCCTGGCCAACATGGTAACACCCCATCTCTACTAAAAATACACAATTAGTCAGGTGTGGTGGTGGGTGCCTGTAATCCTAGCTATTCAGGAGGCTGAGGGAGGAGAATCGCTTGAACCCGGGAGGTGGAGGTCGCAGTGAGCCAAGATCATGCTACTGCACTCCAGCCTGGGCAACAAGAGTGAAACTCCATCTCAAACAACAACAAACTATTATTTCCATGTCCAATCTCCTGTGAGCCCCCCGCCACCGCAAGTAAAAGGGTGACACTGGGCCCATCTGGGGCTGCTCAGGTCCATTTTGATTGGTCAGTGCTCACACTCTACCTTGTTATATGTTGTGACTCCCACACCTGCTGGCCCCTAGACACTAAATGCCAGATGCATCCCAGTCCCTGTAACAACCAAAACGTGTCCCTGTAGGTGTTTTTTTGTTTTTTTGTTTTTTTGTTTTTTGAGATGGAGTCTTACTCTGTTGCCCAGGCTGGAGTGCAGTGGTGCAATCTTGCTCACTGCAACCTCTGCCTCCCGCCTCCCTGCTTCAGCCTTCTGAGTAGCTGGGATTACAGGCATGTACCACCATGCCTGGCTAATTTTTGTATTTTTTTTTAGTAGAAATGGGGTTTCACCATGTTGGTCAGGCTGGTCTCGAACTCCTGGCCTCGTGATCCACTCACCTCGGTCTCCCAAAGTGCTGGGATTACAGGTGTGAGCCACCGCACCTGGCATCCCTGTACATTTCTAAATGGGGATGAGTTGAGGCTCTCTGAATCCCAGCCCATCATCCAGGTCAGTCCTAGAGAGGTGGCCCCCCAAAAAGAGGAGTGGAACCCAGCTGTCTGCTTTCTGGGTTGGAGCTTGGAGATAGGAGAGAAGGTCTGATCTGTTGACTACTTTTCGCCCCTACCTGGTCTTCCTGGGGCCTGCGCGTATGTTCCCGGCAGCTTTCTGGTAAACTTAAAGTACCGCCGTCTCTACCGAAGCATGAACTCCCAGTATCTGAAGCTGCTTAGCTCACAGGTGAGTGGGGACAGCACAGCTGGATCCACCAGCAGCCTTAGGACCCCAGAGTAGCACAGCAAGCTGGGGACCCTTTAGACTTCCTGTCAGGACAAGGGAAGCTGAAACTCCGAAAGGTGAAGCCCCGGGTACTGTGACTGGTGGGGTCAGAATTTGAACCTGGGTTTGTCCCCACCCATGCTGCACTGCTATAGGAGGCCAAGTGGTCTGGATCAGCCAAGGAGCCTTAAGGGTGAGAAGAGCTTCATTCATGCCAAAAATGGGCTAGCTGAGGTCCAGGGTGGAAGGAGACCTTGTCCAAGGTGATATAGGAGGCACTGGCAGAGCCAGGTTAGGACCAGGTTCTGTCCAGCACAGTGGTTCATAGCATGGGCTCTGGAGTCACATGGCCTGGGTGCAAGTTCCTGTACTAGCCACATAATCTTGGGCAAATTTCTTAAATATGAGCCTCAGGTTCCCCATCTGTAAAATGGGGATAATGGTAGATACTGATATCTACCTCATAGGTAAAACATTTAGTAGAATACTGGACATGCAGTAAGTCATCAGAAAACATGAGAATTCCCTGGTTCGTGCTATCTGGCTCGGCCCCTTGAATTCCCTGAGGGGTAGGCCTTGAACTAGGGAAGGGCTAAAGCCTGGGCTTGTTCCACACCACTCATTTTCACCCCGTCCTGCTTTAGAAATACCAGATCCTGTTATATAATGGAGATGTAGACATGGCCTGCAATTTCATGGGGGATGAGTGGTTTGTGGATTCCCTCAACCAGAAGGTAAGACAGAGATTCCTGGCCCTGGATAGGGGCTGCTGTGGAGGATCAGGGGCGGGTATGCCTGGGAGTGGCTGGCTGGCTACCTGGCTCTGGTCCACAGAGGGCAAGTGTGGAGGAATTCCCAGCCCTAAGGTCTTGCTGGTAGCTGTGAGCAAGGATGCAGCTGCTGTAGGCTGATGTCTTTCCTGATGGGGCAGATGGAGGTGCAGCGCCGGCCCTGGTTAGTGAAGTATGGGGACAGCGGGGAGCAGATTGCCGGTTTCGTGAAGGAGTTCTCCCACATCGCCTTTCTCACCATCAAGGTAGGGACTGGGCCTGCTGAGGGATAACTGGGCCGGAGGCGAAGGAGCAGGACCCACCCGTCCTTTCCCTCTGGCTGCCTTTTAGGCTGGGTCATGGGTTACCATCTGGCCCCTGTATGGGCAAGCTTTTTTAGAGAGGGGTGGGGAGGGTTCTGGGAAGAATAAAGGGCTTGGGATGAAGGAATTCCCCACGGGTGAGCAGTTATATGGGGAGGAGGGAATGGTGGGGGTCAGGAGCTCACGAACATTGCTCCTCAGGGCGCCGGCCACATGGTTCCCACCGACAAGCCCCTCGCTGCCTTCACCATGTTCTCCCGCTTCCTGAACAAGCAGCCATACTGAGGACCACAGCAACCAGCTCCACGGCCTGATGCAGCCCCTCCCAGCCACTCCTGCTAGGAGAGTCTTCTTCTAAGCAAAGTGCCCCTACAGGCCAGGTTCTGCCTTCAGGACTGCCCCCTTCCCACAGCCCTGTGCATCCCAGACTGGGCCAGGGTCTCCCATAGACAGCCTGGGGGCAAGTGAGCACTTTATTCCCATAACAGTTCCTGAATGGGGTGGCCTGGCCCCCTCTCTGCTTAAAGAATGCCCTTTATGATGCAGTGATCCCATCCCAGGAACCCAACACAGCTCAGGACAGCCCACAGGGAGGTGGTGGACGGACTGTAATTGATGGATTGACTGATTATGGAATTAAATTGGGTATAGCTTCAAACCCAGTCTTCTCTGTGGCACTGGGGGTTAGAGGGGGCACTACAGGCTATGAATGTGGGAAAAGGGGCTGAGAGCGGTTGGAGTCCTGAATGACAGCTGCCAGCGTGGGGGTTGGGGGCTCACACAGCTGCTGTGGAGGGTGGGGGGGCAGTGGACGCCCCGATGTCGGCAGGCCGGTTCTTCTCAATCACCTCTCGCAGCCCTTTGGCAAAGTGGAGATCAGCCCCGATGGTGAGGAAGCCCTGTGTGGGGGACAGCGGAGCCTCATTTATTCATTCAGTTACTGAGGCCAGCGTTTAGAGATCAAGAGACAGAGTCTTTGTCTTTCAGGGACTCAATCTAATGGATAATTCCATGTCAAGGTGCTAAAATGAGGTTGTAGGAGTGTAGACTATGGGTGTCAAGGAGGGCTTCTTGGAGAAGGTGACCTCTGAGCTAAGACCTGAACGATTAGTAGGTATTGGGATGGGAGAAGAGTGCTCCAAGGAGAAGTCACCGTGTGTGCAAAGGCTTTTAGGAGTCTAAGATTAAAACGGGAGGGGACGGCTGGTAATGGGGGAGCTGGGGTCAGGTAGTGGAGGGCACTGGGGAACTATAGAGAGAGGGGAAGGCCCTGCCCTCCTTCCCCATCCTGCCCCCACTCACCGCATGGTTCGTCACCACTTCACGCACAAAGTTGATGCCCTCAGGTAGTGGGATCTGCACCCCACGCCAGGTCCGCTCTGTGGGTGGGAGCACCCCGCTCAGTCTGGGCCCGCCCAGTTCACCCCTCCTTTCTTCCTCCGTCCTCACACCCCAGCCTTACCGTTGAGCATGGGCATCACCCCGATCTGCAGCATGGTCTTCAGAGGGGCCTGTAAGGGGATCAGCTGGGGGGGCAAGGGGGGAAACAGGGCAGCCAGTCAGGGGTGGGTTTAGTTGCCCATGGGTGAGCAGTTATATGAGGAGGGAATGGTGAGGATCAGGATCTCACGAACCCAGCCCAGCCCACCCACCCTTCCCCACTCACAGCCAGCGACTCCAGTGCAGAATGGTTGGAATAGATTCGGAACCTGTAGGAGAGAAAGGAGCCCTGTGGGCAGGAAGCCTGGAAGCTCCCCTTCCTCAGACCACCCAGGCCTACCTGCCAGAAGGGCCTGAGTTGCAGGCTCAGATGCCCCACGTAGGCACCTTTCCAGGTGCTACAACTTTCCAAGTATCCTCGGGCCAGTTATGGCTGCCACTTGGGTTTCCTTTTCTCCAAGGCTGCAACTTTTTATTTATTGAGCACTTCTAATGTGCCAGACTTCTGCTGGTAGCTTTGCAGGTGTTATTTATTTTATGTAACAAAACTCACATTGCTTAGTTCCTGTCAGACACTAAGCGTATTTATTTTCTTTTTTCTTTTTATTTATTTTTGAGACAGCGTCTCACTGTGTTGCCCAGACTGGAGGGCAGTGGTGCAATTTAACTCACAGTGGCTTTGACCTCCAGGGCTCAAGTCAGCCTCCCACCTCAGGCTCCCAAGTAGCTGGGACCGCAGGCGTGCATCACCATGACTGGCTAACTTGTAAATTTTTTTGTGGAGACGGGATCTCACTTTGTAGCTCCGGCTGGTATCGAACTCCTGGCCTCAAGTGATCTACCTGCCTTGGTCTCCCAAAGTGTTGAGATCACAGGTGTGAGCCACTGCACCCAGCCAACGTGTTTAAAAAGTTAATATTAGTAGGTTGGGCGCGGTGGCTCGTGCCTGTAATCCCAGCATTTTGGGAGGCCGAGGCAGGTGGATCACAAGGTCAGGAGATCAAGACCATCCTGGCTAACATAGTGAAACCCTGTCTCTACTAAAAAATACAACAAAAATTAGCCGGGTGTGGTGGTGGGCGCCTGTAGTCCCAGCTACTCGGGAGGCTGAGGCAGGAGAATGGCGTGAACCCGGGAGGCGGAGCTTGTAGTGAGCCGAGATTGCACCACTGCACTCCAGCCTGGGCGACAGAGCGAGACTCAAAAAAAAAAAAAAAAAAAAAAAGGTAATATTAGTAAACTGTTTTAAAATACAGTACCAACTGGTTCAGTCCTCATAACAAGCCTAAGGAGTGGGCACTATTACGATTTGTACTTTATAGATGAGGAAAATGAGGCCCCACAAGGTTACGTAATTTGCCTGAAGTCACACAGCTGGGAAGTGTCAGAACTTGCCTCTAAAATCTAGGGTCCTAACCTACATTATCTCCTTTAACCTTAGAACAGCACTGTCCAGTCAGATTTTCTATAAAATGTTTTGTATCTGCATTGTCCACTGTGGTAGTCACTAGCCACATGTGGCTAATGAAATGTGGCTTAGTACAACTGAAAAACTTTAATTATAATTAATTTAAATGTAAATAGTCACATGTGGTTAGTATCTACCATATTGGACAGCACAGCCCTAGAAGGCAGATGCTACTTTTACCTGTATTAAACACATGGAGAAAATGAGGCCTAGAAAGACAAAATGGGCTGGGTGCGGTGGCTCATGGCTATAATCCCAGCACTTTGGGAGGCAGAGGTGGGACAATCACTTGAGCCCCAAGAATTGGAGACCAGCCTGGGCAACAAAGTGAGACCCTGTCTCTACAAAAAATAAAATAGTCAGCCATGGTGGTGCATGCATGTAGTCCCAGTTACTCGGGAGGCTGAGGCTGGAGGATTACTTGAACCCAGGAGGTCAAGGCTGCAGTGAGCTATTGTTGCATCACTGTACTCCAGCCTGGGCAACAGAGTGAGACTCTGTCTCAAAAATAAATAAATACAATAAAAATAAAATAAGGCCGAGCGCAGTGGCTCATACCTATAATCCCAGCACTTTGGGAGGCCGGGGCAGGTGAATCACCTAAGGTCAGGAGTTCGAGACCAGCCTGACCAACATGATGAAACCCCATCTCTACTAAAAATGCAAAAATTAGCCGGGCGTGGTGGCGCACACTTGTAATCCCAGCTACTCAGGAAGCGGAGGCAGGAGAATTGCCTAAACCTGGGAGGCGGAGGTTGCAGTGAGCCAAGATCACGCTATTGCACTCCAGCCTGGGCAACAAGAGCGAAACTCCTCAAAAAAAAAAAAAAGAATAATAACATTTTTTAAAAAGAAAGATAAAATGGCCTCAAGGTCACAAAGCCGTGTTGTGCTGAGGTTTTTGTCAAAACCCATGTTCTGATCTTTGCTGTGTGACTGTGGGCATGTTATTTAACATTGCTGGACCCATTTGTTCATCTCTCATAATACCTGCCCTGCCTGCCTCTGGGACATGTGAGAATGCAGAGGAGTTAGATTTTACCAAAGCACTTTAGCATGCATTAACAAAGATAGACCCCAGCTCTCAGTGACTTACAGGTATGAACGAATTTTAACTCAACATCCCTGTGGATAGGTGTGATTGTCCTCAAGACACTGAGGTGCAGGGAGGTGCGCCTGCATACCTGCGCAGGTCCAGCTGTGTGCGCAGGGCCTTCCCCCGGAGAGCCATCTTGGCGCTGAGACGGGCGTCCTGCAGGAACATGGGGAGGAGGATGTTACCCAGAAGGTCAGTAACCCACAGTCAATTTTTCCCTGACCCCCAGCTAGCAGCCCCCACTCCAGGACCCATACCATAGTCATGCTGGACAGCTGGACCTCAGGCTTGTCGGGTGGGACCAGGGCGATGGTGACGCTAGCAGTGACAGAGACGGTGGTGCCAGAGGGCTTGATGGTGCAGCGTGGTGGGGCCAGGACCCGCAGCTCCAGCTTCAGTGGGGAGTCAATCACTGCTGGGCTCTGGGGGATGAGCAGCAGGGGCGGGTCAAGTCCCTGCTGTTTCCTGTGGAGCCCCCAGGGAAGAAGAGGACGAAGGCAGGTGCAGCTTCTGCCTCTGGGGACTCTCATATTGCAAATACAGAGACAGCTCTGGCTTCCAAAACCCTCAAATCTGCATCTAGCCTTCATGCCATTGCCACACAAAGAAACAGCAATGTATTCTTCTCTTTCTGCTTCCTAAATACATCTCAATATTCAGGTCCATCACCAATCCAGGCTCTTCGTGGATGTCCTTTTTGCATTAGTATCTCAGCCCCTTGCCATGTCTTCTGTTTTGGATACGGAGTCTCACTCTGTTGCCCAGGCTGGAGTGCAGTGGCACGATATCGGCTCACTGCAACTCTGTCTCCCAGGTTCAGGCGATTCTCCCGCCTCAGTCTCCCAAGTAGCTGGGATTACAGGCGCCTGCCGCCATGCCCAGCTAAGTTTTGTATTTTTAGTAGAAACGGGGTTTCACCATGTTGGCCAGGCTGGTCTCGAACTCCTGACTTCAGGTGATTCGCCCACTTTGGCCTCCCAAAGTGTTGGGATTACAGGCATGAGCCACCATGCCCAGACCACTTGCCATATTTTTGCTCTCTCTCTCCTTTCTTTTTTTTTTTTTTTTTTTGAGACAGAGTCTCTGTCGCCCAGGCTGGAGTGCAGTGCCATGATCATGGCTCACTGCAGCCTCAACCTCCTCAGCTCAAGTGATCCTGCCACATCAGCCTCCTGAACAGCTGAGACCACAGGTTCATGCCACCATGCCAGGCTTATTTTTGTATTTGTATTTTGTTTTTGTTTTTGCTTTCGTTTTTTTGTAGAGATGGGGTTTGGCCATGTTGCCCATGCTGGTCTCAAACTCCTGGGCTCAAGCGATCTGCCGGCTTCAGCCTCCCAGAGTGTTGGGATTACAGGCGTGAGCCACCATGCCTGGCCATATCTTCTTTCTCTAGACTGCTGTGCTTTCTTCTATAGGCAGTGAAGGAATACTATAAGATGCAACTTGCCTAATCTTCACCAAACATGATTCTAAACACTGTATATGTGTTGGCTCCTTTAAACCTCATAAGGACCGGGCATGGTGGCTCACGCCTGTAATACCAGCACTTTGGGAGGTCGAGGTGGGCAGATCACAAGGTCAGGAGATCAAGACCACGGTGAAACCCCATCTCTACTAAAAATACAAAAAATTAGCCGGGCACGGTGGCGGGCGCCTGTAGTCCCAGCTACTGGGGAGGCTGAGGCAGGAGAATGGCGTGAACCCAGGAGGTGGAGCTTGCAGTGAGCTGAGATCACGCCATTGCACTCCAGCCTGGGTGACAGAGAGAGACTCCATTTCACCAAAAAAAACAAAAAAAAAACAAAAAAAACCTCATAATAACCACGTGAGGCAGATATTACTGCCAATTTTGTTGTTGTTGTTTATTTTTTACAAATTTATTTTTCAGGCTGGGTGCCATGGCAGAGAATTGCTTGAACCCAGGAGGCAGAGGTTGCAGTGAGCCAAGATTGTGCCACTGCACTCCAGCCTGGGTGACAGAGTGAGACTCTGTCCCCCGACCCAAAAAAAAAAGATCTGACTAAAAATTTATTCTTCAATAGAGACACGGTCTCACTATGTTGCCCAGGCTGGTCTCAAACTCCTGGGCTCAAGCAATTTTCCTACCTTGACCTCTCAAAGTGCTCAGAGTATAGGCATAAGCCATCATGCCCAGCCATATCCCCATTTTTGAGATGGGAAAATTGAGGCACAGAGAGGTTGAGTAACTTGTAGAGGTTATGCAGTCATTCAGTTTCAGAACTAGGATTGAAGCCCAGGCAGTCTGACAATAGAGACCCTGCCCTTAATTTCTTAGCCATGAATTTGATGATGATAATGACTGAATTATTTCTTCTAAAATTTGTAATTTTGCTGGGCGCAGTGGCTCACACCTGTAATCCCAGCACTTTGGGAGGCCAAGATGGGTGACCACTTGAGCCCAGGAGTTCAAGACCAGCCTGAGCAACATGATGAAACCCTGTCTCAACAAAATTTTAAAAATTAGTGGGGCGTGGTAGCACAAGCCTGTAATTCCAGCTAGTCAAGAGGCTGAAGCAGGAGAACAGCTTGAGCCCTGGGAGGCAGAGGTTGCAGTGAGCCTAGATTGTGCCACTGCATTCCAACTTGGATGACAAAGTGAGACTCTGTCTCAAAAAAATAAATAAATAAAATGTGTAACACTCTCCTCCCCAATACACAAATAAACAATAGTATATGTTAATTATTATTAAAGCCCTCACACTTGCAAAGTGTGGGTTCTCGCTAATCCTCACAGCAGCTCTGCGAAGGAGATAGGACAGGAAGGAGCAGGAAGGGGAAGCCTCCTTCACAGATGGAACAGCCATGACAAGGCGAGGGCGACTGGCCAAAGACAAGAGGCCAGAGGCCTGTCTGAGTGGCTGCCACTGGGGGCCCCGCCTGCACCCCTCCCTGGTCTCACTGGTGTGCAGGTGGCCCTATCCCTGTCCCCCACCAGCACTCACCAGCAGGACAATGCTCCCAAAGTAGGTGGCCCTCAGCAGTATGTCCAGGTCATGGGGCACCTGAACAGGGGAATCAGGAGTGAGGGAGTGAGCTCTGTCACAGACCCTCTTTTGCCCATCCCACACACAGGCCCTGGCATACCTTGTCCCCCACCAGCGACAGTTGCAGGGCCCCCGCCCGGAAGTAGCTCTCCATGGCAGAGTCGAAGAAGAACTCAGAGAAGGCCACATACACCATCCGCTCCTCCTCCTGCAGCTGGGGCTCCACCGCCCGGTTGGGGAGGCTCCAGTTCCTCTCGGTCAGGGGGAAGAAGGCCCCCTGGGGTGGGGCATTCATGGTCAGGGTCAAGGCAGACTGGCCTGGCACCTGGACTGACAGCAGGTGTCTCCCAGCCCTGTGCTAGGCACTGTGGGGAGACAGTGGGAACCCAGCTGCTGTTCTTGGGGCACTCACAAGCACATCTCTTAAAAGGCATTGAAAGGAGGACACCTGCTATCAGGGGGCGAGCCCGTCACACTGGAAGAGGGAGGGTCACGAAAGGTTTCATGGAAGAGGTGGCATCTGAGTGGGTCTTGAAAGCCAGAGGCAGTAACAACAGCTACTATTTACATATAGTGTGCATACTCATGCTTCTGTGCCAAGTACTGTAAGCTCTTCACATAGATCAACTCCTTTACTCTGCATTAACTACGTGTGCTTTCTTACTAGATTATTTCCATTTACGTGTTAGGAAACTGGCCAACTGAAAAGTTATGCTTAGGGCCGTGCAGCTAGTCAGTGACAGAGCTAGGATTTGAACTTCAGGCATTCTTTTTCTTTTTGTAGAGAAGGAGGTCTCACTATGATGCCCTAGCTGGTCTCAAACTCCTGGGCTCAAGCGATCCTCTGGCCTGGGTCTCCCAAAGTATTGGGGTTACAGGCATGAGCCACTGCACCCGACTGATTCTAGCTCCCAAGTCTGCACTCTGAAACTGCTATACTACTCTGGGAGACCAAAGGTAGTGGCTACACACTAGCTATGTGGCCTTGGGCAAGTGATGTCACCTCTATAAGTAAGTCTCCACATTCCTAAAATGAGGATGATGTTAGTACCTGACTCACAGGGTTGTGAGAGAATGAAATGAGATGATTTGTGTAGAAATTTGTGTCCAGCTCCTTCAGGGGAGTTGGGGAAAGACCGTGCATGAGCAAAGGCCCTGAGGTGGGAAGCGAGGGTCCAATTTGGGAAAGAGCAGCTGCAAAGAAACAGGATGAGATATAAAAGGTGGGGCCAGATAAGATTAACAGGGTTCAAATACCAGACCCAGGAGGCTGAACCTAATTCTGTAGTAATAGGGAGCCATAGCATTCTCAGCAATGAGAGTGGCCTCATCAGAGCTGTGCTTTAGGAAGTAAAATCTCACAACTTAGCGGAGAAAGAGGTCCTGTTAGGAGGTCAGAGGTCATACACCAGCCCGAGCAGCTCACCCGGAAGTCCATGTCCAGGTTGCTGGTGGAAGCCACAGGATCCTTCACGAGGGAATAGTCAATGCCAACAAGCTCGTCCACAGAACTGCGCACTGCAGGAAGAGGCTCAAGTCACTCACAGCTGTGTGATGTGGGACAAGGTGCTTAACCTCTCCAGGCTCAGAGTCCCACCCATAAAATGAGGATACATCCCTCGCAGGGTTGTCAGGAGGGTCAAATTAGTTTTATGTGGAAAGCACTTAGGGCCTGCTGTGTAGTAAGTGCCCATTAATGTTAGTTATTATTATTACTACTACCACAGAGGTTTCATCAAATCACTAAAAAGATGGCATGGGGGCGCCGCGCACTGTGGCTCACACCTGTAATCCCAGCACTTAGGGAGGCCAAGGCAGGCAGATCACCTGAGGTCAGGAGTTCGAGACCAGCCTGGTCCACCATGGTGAAACCCCGTCTCTACTAAAAATACAAAAATTAGCTGGGCGTGGTGGTGGGCGCCTGTAATCCCAGCTACTCGGGAGGCTGAGGCAGGAGAATCGCTTGAATCTGGGAGGTGGAGGTTGCAGGGAGCCAGGATTGCACCACTGTACTCCAGCCTGGGTGACAGAGTGAGACTCCATCTCAAAAAAAAAAAAAAAGAGGAAAAAAAGATGGCATGGGGTTCCTTTCCCTTGGTTTCTCCTACCTCCTTCTTCTCTTCCCCTGCCTGTGTGTTGGGTGTGATGGGACAATAACTTTGCCCCACAGTAGACAGAGGTCATGGCTTAGAAAAAGGGAATTCATGGCCAGGCACAGTGGCTCATGCCTGTAATCCCAGCACTTTGGGAGGCCAAGGTGGGCGGATCACGAGGTCAGGAGATTGAGACCATCCCGGCCAACGTGGTGAAACCCTGTCTCTACTAAAATACAAAAACTTAGTCGGACATGGTGGTGCACGCCTGTAGTCCCAGCTACTCGGGATGCTGAGGCAGGGGAATCGCTTGAACCCGGGAGGTAGACACTGCAGTGAGCTGAGATCGCGCCACTGGACTCCAGCCTGGCAACAGAGTGAGACTCCATATCAAAAAAAAAAAAAAGGGAAAAAGGGAATTAATGTATTCATGTTAATTGAGCACCTATTAGGTGCTAGGTGATGAAGACAAATGGGACGCCAGTGATTAGCACGCACATAATGAGGACCTTGACAACTATTCTCTCAGATAATCCTCACGGTAACTCCAGGAGGAAGCACTGCCAGGCAAGTGAGGAAACAAGCACTTTGCCCAGAGAGAAATGAGCACTTTACCCAAAATCACACAGCAAGTCAGCTCCAGGGGCCACATTTGAACCCAGGACTGTTCGACAGCAGGGCTTGGAAGGGGCCTGCTCTGAGGTGCTGCATGACAGCTGCACACCTGGCCTCACCCCCAACCAGCTCACCAGGCACGGTGTCCAGGAGGGCGTTGAGCAGGACCGTCCCTGTGTGGTAGAGTACGGGGCAGATCTGCAAGGTGGGAGCCAGAGTCAGGGCCTTCTCAAAGTGAGACCAGGCCCACCCTTGCCACCCTGCGACCTGTCACTGCCCACACCTGCTGGTTGAGGAGGAAGCGCATCCCTGAGGTGATGAACGTGGAGAGAAAATCATACACCTTCCTGTGAGGAAAGGAGAGGCCGGGTGAGCCCAGAACCTGCCTCCACCCCAGTCCAGGTCCAGGAGAAATCAGAGACCAGGGAAATAGTGGCAGTGGGATTCCTCAGCATCAGCCTGAATAACAGGTCCTCCACATAGGTTTTCCAAGAACCAGGCCCGAATTCCCTCTCCAGCATAATTCTCAAGACCTCCCGCTGGTCCCATCAGCCAAATGAATCCACCCACATTGCCTCAAACCCGCTCTGAGCATCCCCACATCCATCTGCTTACTGATCCGCTTACAACCCTTCCACCCTCTGCGTTCCTACCCTGTATTTCCCCATCTGAGCTCAGATGCTTCCTCTTCCAGGCAGTCTTCCCAGATTCCTCTCCTCTGAATCCCCAAAGCACTTTCTTAGTCCTTCTCTCCAGGCCCTGATAACAAATGCTTTTTATTCCAGATAGGCTCTGAGCTTCTTCCTGCATCCTCAGGGCCTGGCATACACTTTGATGAATAAATAATACTGACAGTATACCAACACCAGGCAATAATCCATCATCTTCTTTCCCCAACTGTCTTCCAGAACAAGAACAGTATCCCCTTCTCAGCGGCAAAAATAAAAAAATAGGCCAGGCACAGTGGCTCACACCTGTAATCCCAGCACTTTGGTAGGCCGAGGCAGGCGGACCACCTGAGGTCAGGAGTTTGAGACTAACTTGGCCAATATGGCAAAACCCTGTCTCTACTAAAAATACAGAGAAAGTAGCTGGGCATGGTGGCGCATGCCTGTAGTCCCAGCTACTTGGGAGGCTTAGGCAGGAGAATCACTTGAACCCGGGAGGCGGAGGTTGCAGTGAACCGAGATTGTGCCACTGCACTCTAGCCTGGTGACAGAACAAGACTCCATCTCAAAAAAAAAAAAGTATTATTTTTGTTATTATTATTTAGAGACACCAATTATTGAGAATCCAGTACATGGCCAGCTGTGCATATTAGTCCTCACAATTACTCTTATCTAAGTGGCCAGCACTTAAATATGCATTTATCATATGCCAGGTGCTGTTCTAAAATTTTTTTTTTTTTTTTTTGAGATGGAGTCTTGCTCTGTCGCCAGGCCAGAGTGCAGTAGCACAATCTCGGCTCACTGCAACCTCCGCCTCCCGGGTTCAAGCGATTCTCCTACCTCAGCCTCCCATGCAGCTGGGACTACAGGCGCCCGCCACCACACTCAGCTAATTTTTGTATTTTTAGTAGAGACAGGGTTTCACCATGTTGGCCAGGATGGCCTCGATCTGTTGACCTCATGACTCGCCCGCCTTGACCTCCCAAATTGCTGGGATTACAGGCGTGAGCCACCGCACCCAGCCTTGTTCTAAATATTTTTACATATACCAACACAAATAATCCTGGCAATGACCTTATAAAATAGGCTTTATCATTATCCCCATGTTACCAATGAGGATATTGAGGCACCGAGCTTCAGCGATGTGGCCAAGTTCACACAGCCAGGAAGTGACAGAGCTGAGCTTTGGACACAGTTGGTCTGATTCCCAAGCCTGTGCACTTTGCATTGTGCTAGGCAGATGAGCTGTGGGGCTCAAAAGGGGTAAGCTGGGGTTGGGGCTGGGGCTTACTTGAAGGTTCCCCCGAAGGCCGCGTGCATTCTGGAGACAGAGGCCTGGCAGGAGACATTGGACACTTTCATCCGTCCAGCAGGATCCCGGGAGAGCTCCAGACCAGTGCGGATGGACACACCCTCAGCTGAGGCGTTGATGTAGCCACCATCATAGCTGCCAAGGGGGTTAATATTCACTCCAGGTAGGAGCTCAGTTGAGTCTTCAGTGCCCCTTGCATCATGATACCTCCTAATAAGGTTTCACTTCCTTTCACACATCCTACCAAACCCTCCTATCAACTCTTATGAAATGGGTATGCTTGTCCCCATTATACAGATGAAGAAACTTAAACTCAGGAAGGCTAAGGGGGCTGCCCACAGCCCCACAGCACTTCCAGCCCTCCCTACCAACTCTCCACTCCCCTGAGGGTGCTGGGTCCTTACAAGAACCAGTAGAGCAGCTGTCTCCGGAAGCGCAGCCCCAAGGAGGCGTTGGTGATTTGTAGCATCAGCTCCTGCTGTGGCTGGAAATCAAGCTCGGAAGATGTCAGCTGCAGCTCTGTGACCTTCACCCTACGGGAGGCCTCAGGGTCAGATCTAGGGCCAAGAAGAGGAAACTCCCCCCAACCACAGGAAATTTGTCTGCTCCCCTTTCAAGTCCAGGTCTGGGGAAGCGGGAGTGGGTAGAATGACTTCTTCCATTGTCCCTCAAGTACCCAACTTAGACTTGGGTGGCTCAAAGTTGAACTTGGGTGGCTGAGAGATGAGGTCTTCCTGATGCAGGTGTTAAAAGGGAGCTTCACCCCATCACTTAGAAGTCTTGTTTGTTTGTTTGCCGGGCGTGGTGGCTCATGCCTGTAATCCCAGCACTTTGGGAGGCCGAGGCGGGCAAATCACTTGAGGTCAGGAGTTCGAAAGTCTAGCCAACATAGTGAAACCCCTGTCTTTACTAAAAATACAAAACTTAGCAGAGCGTGGTGGCACGCGCCTGTAGTCATAGCTACTCGGGAGGCCAAGGCAGGAGAATCACTTGAGCTGGGGATGCGGAAGTCGCAGTGAGCCAAGATCGCGCCACTGCACTCCAGCCTGGGCAACAGAGCAAGACTCCCTCTCAGAAAAAAAAAAAAAAAAGTCTTGTTTGCTTGCAACCCCACCCCTCCCACACCCTGGGGTTCCCTCACCCGGTCTTTTAATAGAGTCCATTCACTTTGCCTCCATCACCTAAGCTCCGCCCTCATATCTCAATTCCCTTATTCCCCCTCCCTCATCCTAAACCATACTTAGAGTCTTCAGTTCCCCCACCCCTCCCATTATCTCCACCCGGTGCCCAAGACTCCACTCTCATCTATTGGCAAGTTCCTTGACTCCACCTTTCTGGTGCTCTTCGGCCACGCCTCACATCTACCGGTCCTGCTTCCTTCCTGGCCCCCTCGACGTTTTCAAAGCCACGCCCATCTGCCCGGTCCCGCCTATGATGGCTGGCTTGGCCTTTATCTTTTCGGCCCCATCCGGTTTCTTAAGTCGTGCCTCATCGATTTGGCCACGCCCCCTCCCACTCAGCCTCCAGTCTCCCGGGACCCCGAGATTGCTTGGGCCCCGCCTCCACCGCCGAGGCCCCGCCCCGGATCGCGAGGCCCCGCCCCCCACTTACTCAGAGATGTTGTAGTAGAAGTGGCCTTCTTTGCCCCGCAGGTCCGGAATGGTGATGGTCTCCAGCTCTTGTTCCAGAAAGCGCAGTCCCTCTTGCTTCACTGAGGCAGCAGCGAAACCCTTAGCTCCCGTGCCCACTGGGGCGACCCCAACCCCGTCCGCTCCCATCCGTCCCTGTCTGCCCCTGCGCCTTACCCAGCTCCAGTGCCTTGGAGGTGACGCGGATCTTGCAGCCTGGGAACTCTGCGTGAGCGCCTGCCAGCAGCGCCAGGAAGAGAGCCCCGAAGAGGGCCATGGCGAGCGGGCCTGGGGGTGGGGTGGGGTCGCAGGAGTTATCTGAGCCGCTTAAACCCATTCCTTGGACGTCCAGCCATAAGTGGGAACTAGCCTGGATCGTGGCCCTCCAGATAACTCTTCGGGGAACTTGGAACCAATAATCTTGCCTCCATTTGGCAGATGTGGAAACTGAGGCTCAGAGAGGCAATGCGACTTGCGTTCTGGCTCCCAGAGGATTTGGGACACGGGGGAGGGGACGTCCCCAGTTCCCTCGTGCTACCGCCGCGTGATGAGTTTGGACCTCCAGGGGACCAGCCCCCACACCCCCAACAACCTCCCCTTTCCTTTAGCGGTGGGCTCGCGCAGGCTTGCACGTTGCCACGGCAACGACTGCACACGCATTCCTGGAGGGTGGCTTGCGGTCTCCTAGGCCTCGCGCCCGGGGAGGAGACGAGGTGGCCGACCAGACCGTGGGCTCCCGGGTCTCCCGGCTCCCTCAGGTCCTAAATCTCTCCCGTTAGAGTCTGCCTGGAGCCCCCCATGTTAGCGTTCTCCTTCATCGGCTCTCCTCCCCACCCCGGCTTCAGTGCACCACGCGGCTCGGCGAGGGACTGTGGACGGGATGGGGACGCGCCCCAACTCACTCAGCGGTGGAGCTGGGGGGCGGCGCGGTCACGTGGGGTGGCGGGCAGCTCAAGGTATCCGGGCGACGGGGTCTGGCGGGCAGGGCTGTTCCAGCCGCCCTTATAAAGCCGGGCCTCCCCGACCCCTCCTCCTCCTCTCTGCAGCTCTCCCCTCCTCCCTTGGGGGCTGGGAGGGGACGGGGCGGGACGCTGGCAGCCAGGAGAGTGGAAAAGGCTGTATAGAGCCCCGTGACAAGTCCGGCCGCTGTCTGGACAAGTGGGGGACCCAAGCCCGGGGAGAGGGAAGGAAGTGCAGGAGCCCTCCCATTCAGCCCCAACAATCCCGCTTTTCTGGGACCTCGGTTCAAATTACAATTACCCATGTCTTCCCGCAGGATCTTGGGCAAGTCACTTCACCTGGGTCACTGACCCTCAGTTTCTTCCTTCAGCGAAATGTGCACGATGATAGGAACTACCTCTTGAGCCTTTATTGCAACCAGGTCCAGGCACAAAGTCAAGGAATATTTTTCCCTTCCCTGCCACCCACAATCATCTCAGGACCTCCTTGCCTGGCTTTGCTATGGGCCCCCCTACCTGTCTCTGTGTCACCATCTGGGGACCTTAAGGTCCCAGAGACCTTTCCCACTTGGAAAAGCAAGTCTAGGCAAGTGCTGTCAGCCCAGGAACATACCACACCAGCTGAAATCACTCCAGAGGGAGGTCTGCCATTTCTTATGGCTGGTGGATTTTTTTTTTTTTTTTTTTTTTTTTTTTTTTTTTTTTTTTTGAGGTGGAGTCTCACTCTGCCGCCCAGGCTGGAGTGCAGTGGCATGATCTCGGCTCACTGCAACCTCCACCTCCTGGGTCCAAGCAATTCTCTTGTCTCAGCCTCCTGAGTAGCTGGGACTATAGGTGCCCACCACCACTCCCGCCTAATTTTTGTATTTTTAGAAGAGATGAGGTTTCACCATATTGGTCAGGTTGATCTCCAACTCCTGATCTCAGATAATCCATTGGTGGATTTTTTAATGAACCTTTGGAGCAAGGTGCTTTGAACAGCACCCCTGCCCCCACCCTCACCTCCACCTATTGCTTACAGGGTTCCTGGACCCTAGGACAGGGCACAGAGTGGGTGCTTGCCACCTGTTTGTTACCAAATGGATGAAAGAAAGGGGAAGCAATAATCATGTCTGCTGAGCATGTATTTTGCACCAAGCACTCATCTAGGAAGGATGACTAACTCGTCCTGATTTGCCTAGGACTTTCCCCATTGTGTCTTTTTTTTTTTTTTTTTTTTGCTGATATAACCCACAGATTCACAAAAATAGTTCCATTTCCTTTTTTATTTATTTAATTAATTAATTAATTATTTTTTGGAGACAGAGTCTTGCTCTGTCACCAGGCTGCCGTGCAGTGGTGCAATCTTGGCTCACTGCAACCTCTGCCTCCTGGGTTCAAGGGATTCTCCTGCCTCAGCCTCCCAAGTAGCTGGGACTACAGCCGTGTGCCACCACACCTGGCTAATTTTTATATTTTTAGTGGAGACGGAGTTTTGCCATTTTGGCCAGGCTGGTCTCGAACTCCTGCCCTCAAGTGATCTGCCTGCCTTAGCCTCCCAAAGTACTGGGATTACAGGTGTGAGCCATCATACCCAGCCTATTTATTTTTATTTATTTATTTATTTATTTATTTAAGAGAGTTTCTCTCTTGTTGCCCAGGCTGGAGTGCAATGGCGCAATCTCGACTCACTGCAATCTCCGCCTACCAGGTTCAAGCAATTTCCTGCCTCAGCCTCCCGAGTAGCTGGGATTATAGGCGCCCACAACCATGCCCGGCTAATTTTTTGTATTTTTAGTAGAGATGTGATTTCATTATGTTGGCCAGGCTGGTCCCAAACTCCCGACCTCAGACAACCCACCTGCCTTGGCCTCCCAAAGTGCTGGGATTACAGGCGTGAGCCACCGTGCCCGGCCACCTATTTATTTTTTTAGAGACAGGGTCTTGCTCTGTTGCTCAGGCTGGAGTGCAGTGGCATGATCATGGCTCACTGCAGCCTTGACCTTCCAGGCTCAAATGACCCTCCCACCTCAGCCTCCCCAGTAGCTCGAACCACAGGTATGTGCCACCATGCCTGGCTTTTTGTTTTGTTTTGTTTTGATACAGGGTCTCACTCTATTGCACAGGCTGGAGTGCAGTGGTGCAATCAAGGCTCACTGAAGCCTCCACCTCTTGGGCTCAACTGATCTTCCCACCTCAGCCTCCTGAGTAGCTGGGACTACAGGCAGGTAGTACCACATCCAGCTAAGTTTTGTATTTTTTTGTAGAGACAGGGTCTCACCATGTTGCCCAGGCTGATCTTGAACTCCTGGACCCAAGTGATCCTCTTGCCTTGGGCTCCCAAAGTGCTGGGATTACAGGCGTGAGCCACACACCCAGCCATCCTCATTTTGAAACCATTCCTGGGAACCCACTCAAACCTGGCAAACCTTATAGCTGGTCATCTGAATTCTAGGTAATTTATTTAACCTTAACAACCTGTCAGATTGGCACTATTATGAACCCTCTTTAACAGGAAGTAGAGGTTGAAGCAGTTCTGTGGCTGCTATGACGGAATCTGTAGAGTGTTCATGAAAGAGTGGAAGGTGGGCATTATAGACCAGTCGTTATGTACTTAGACCTTTGTGTCTGACAGACAAGAGTTTACATCCCATGTTGTCAGTTCTTAGGTGTATGACATTGATCCCTCGCTTAAGCACTCAGAGCTTCAATTTCCTCACCCTAAAATGGAAACAATAATTTAAGGTTATTTCAAGAATAAATGGGCATGGTACATGACACACCATTAGTGCTAAATAAATGCTAGCTATCTTAATCAGGGGCACATACCATGAGTAAACAAAGCAGAAAAGGTGGAGAGGGAGAACAGAGAAAGTGTTAAGAGTATCCAGAGGAGGAAGTATTTGTGTTCCTTTGAACTCTAGTAACCTTCCTAGAGCCTGGCTCAGCAGAAAACCTGGTGGATGTTAGTTTTCTTTCCTTGCATTTCCTTTCTTTCTTTCTTTTTTTTTTTTTTTTTT
>NW_012102643.1:2248324-2249026 GCF_000951045.1 Mandrillus leucophaeus | reverse complement strand
GTTTCTGCTTTTTTCTAGAACAAATGTCAGCAAGCTGTTCCTGAAAAGGCCAAAGAGTACGTATTTTAGGCTTTCCATACCCTGTGGTCTCTATCGCAGCTGCTCAGCCCTACTACACTTTAGCATGAAAGCAGCCATAAACAATATCTAACGAACGGGCTGGGGGCTGGAGTTAGCACACAGGCCATAGTTTACCAACCCCTGTTCCAGAGGAAATGAAAAATCTCTTTCTGGGCTAGGCATGGTGGCTCATGCCTATAATCTCAGCACTTTAGGAGGCTGAGGCAGGAGGATCGCTTAAGCCCAGGAGCTCGAGGCTATAGTGAGCTATGATGTACGGTGTGCCACTATACTCCAGCCTGGGTAACAGAGCAAGATCCTGTCTCTGAAAAACAAACAAACAAACAAACAAAAAAACACTTTTTGAATCTCAGTTTCCACATCTGTAAAATGGGATGATCTGGTACTTACCTACCTGCCTGGGTGGCAGTGAGGATTTAAAGTGATAAAGTTAGCGCGGAACCTAGCGGGGTGGAGCGCTCTCACTTTGTTGCCCAGGCTGGTCTAGAATTCCTGGGCTCCAGCGATCCTCTCGCCTTGGCCTCTCAAAGTGCTGGGATTACAGGCATGAGTCACCGTGCCTGGCCTGATTATTAGTATTAATAGTTGTAACAATTGCTTAACAAACAGAAAGTGCTTTTT
>NW_012102643.1:2242444-2245989 GCF_000951045.1 Mandrillus leucophaeus | reverse complement strand
GCCTCCCGGGTTTACGCCATTCTCCTGCCTCAGCCTCCCGAGTAGCTGGGACTACAGGCGCCCGCCACCTCGCCCGGCTAGTTTTTTGTATTTTTTAGCAGAGACGGGGTTTCACCGTGTTAGCCAGGATGGTCTCAATCTCCTGACCTCGTGATCCACCCATCTCGGCCTCCCAAAGTGCTGGGATTACAGCTTGAGCCACCGCGCCCGGCCTTATTTTATTTATTTAAGACAGGGTGTCACTATGTGCTCAGGCTGATCTCCAACTCCTGGGCTCAAGCGATCCTCCCGCCTCAGCCCCCCAAGTAGCTGGGACTACAGGTGTGCACCACCATGCCTGGCTGTTTTCTCTCATTTTCTTTCTTTTTTTCCC
Organism: Mandrillus leucophaeus; assembly: GCF_000951045.1. Lineage (NCBI taxonomy): Eukaryota > Metazoa > Chordata > Mammalia > Primates > Cercopithecidae > Mandrillus > Mandrillus leucophaeus. Next base: position 2,245,616 of record NW_012102643.1, on the reverse strand, counting down.
TCTTTTTTGAGACAGGGTGTCATTCTGTTGCCCAGACTGCTGTGCAGTGGTGCAGTTATGGCTCACTGTAGCCTCAACCTCCCCAGGCTCAGGTGATCCTCCCACCTCAGCCTTCTGAGTAACTGAGACTACAGGTATGTGCCACCATACCCAGCTAATTTTTGTATTTTTCGTAGAGACGAGATTTCACCATGTTGCCCAGGCTGGTCTTGAACTCCTGAGCTCAAGAGATCTACCCGCCTCGGCCTCCCAAAGTGCTGGTGTTACATCGCGTCTGGCCTTTCTTCTTCTTTTTTTTTTTGAGACAGAGTCTCACTCTGTCACCTAGGCTGGAGTGCAGTGGCACTATCTTGGCTCACTGCAACCTCCACCTCCCGAGTTCTAAGCGATTCTCCCGCCTCAGTCTCCGGAGTAGCTAGGATTACAGGCGCACACCACCACGCCTGGCTTATTTTGTGTTTTTAGCAGAGATGGTGTTTCACCATGTTGGCCAGGCTGGTCTCGAACTCCTGACCTACCAAAGTGCTGGGTTTACAGGTGTGAAGCACTGTGCCCAGGCTTCCTCTCGTTTTCTTAGCTGAAATATTTCTCGCTATGTTGCCCATGCTGGTCTCAATCTCTTGGCCTCAAAAGATCCTCCCATCTTGGCTTCCCAAAATACTGATATTACAGGCGTAAGCCACTTCACCTGGCCTCACTCTTCCTGGCTTTGAAGAGTGAAGGAGAGGCTTCCCAGCAATCAAAGGGACGGGGAAAAAAAGGCTTTTCTAGCCTCAGCTGTGTACCCAGATAAATCTGGGCTTCATCTTTGTATCATTTTTATCTCTTACATGCAATTCACTGGCCAGTGGCCTAACCCCTCTGGGTCTCAGTTTCCTCATCTTTAAGATGAGGATAATCCAAGCACCTCCCTCTTAGGATTGCTTGTGAGGATTAAATGAGTTAATGCATTGAAAGGGTTTAATAAGTATTTGGCATTTCCTAAGGGCTCAAAAATTGTTAGCTACAATCATTAGCATTGTCAGCCATCAGTGACTTTTCACTATACTGGAAAAGACTCCTGCCTCGGTACCCTGATTCCCCAGCATGTGATAGGGCCTCGTCTCTCTCGCTCACCTCTCACCTCTCTTGCCCTTTGCATTCAACTCCAGTCACACTGGTTTTTCTGTTCCTTGAATGTTCAAGTTCTTCTTGCTCAGGGCCTTTGCATTTGCTGTTCCCTCTACCTGGAATGCTTTTCCACCTGATCTTCCTTGTCATTTTGTCTCAGTTTATTTATTTATTTTTTGGGATGGAGTTTCACTCTGTCACCCAGGCTAGAGTGCAGTGGTGCGATCTCGGCTCACTATAAACTCCACCTCCAGAGTACAAGCAATTCTCCTACCTTAGTCTCCTGAGTAGCTGGGATTACAGGCACCACCACGCCCAGCTAATTTTGTATTTTTAGTAGAGATGGGATTTCACATGTCGGCCAGGCTGGTCTCGAACTCCTGACCTCAAGTGATTTGCCCACCTCGGCCTCCCAAAGTGCTGGGATTACAGGCATGAGCCATGACCCCCGGCATTTTGTCTCAGTTTAAATCATGCTTTTTCAGAGAGGCCTTCCCTGCCTGCCTATCTATTAGTTGTTCTCAATCATATCAGCCTGGTTTATTTTCTTTATAGATCTTATTACTATTGAATATTTTCTTTCTTGTTTGTTGTCTGTCCCTGTGAGAGCTGGAATTTTGTTCAACACTGTGTCCTTAGTGCCTAGAACCATGCCTGGCACATAGTAGGTACTGAATAAATATTTACTGAGTGATTGAACTGGTTTGAAGTCCTTGAATGTCCTTGGGCAGCAGGTGATCCCTATGCCAACCCAGATCCTTTATCTCCTCCTGTACCATGTTAGCCTCAGTTCAATTGACCCTAAACACAGCCCTTACCGGCCGGGCACAGTGGCTCATGCCTGTGATCTCAGCACTTTGGGAGGCTGAGACAGGTGGATCACCCGAGGTCAGGAGTTCAAGATCAACCTGACCAAAATGGTGAAACCCCATCTTTACTAAAAATACAGAATTAGCCGAATGTGGAAGCAGGTGCCTATAATCCCAGCTACTTGGGAGGCTGAGGCAGGAGAATCACTTGAACCCAGGAGGCGGAGGTTTCAGTGAGCCGAGATCACACCATTGCACCCCAGCCTGGGCAACAAGAGTGAAACTCTGTCTCTAAATAAATAAATAAATAAATACAGCCCTGACCTGGGCTAGGGGAGGAGAAGGTACAGTCACTGGTCTTGAATCCAGGGCCTTCCCCACTCAACCCGCCCATCTTTGTTACATGGATTTCCCTTTTCCTGTGAAACATGGTGCACACAACCCTCACACGTAAGAGTGATGTCAGCAGGTGTGCCGTGTGGGATGGGATCTGGCAGCCGCCTCGAGTCCTCATCACTGGGCTTGAGACATGGAGAGAGCCAAATCCCCAAGTTCCTTCGCACTTTCACTCTTGGTTTTGTTGTTGTTTGTCTTTTGAGACAGAGTCTTGCTCTGCCTCTTAAGCTGGAGTGCAGAGGTCCAACCTTGGCTCATTGCAGTCTTGACCTCCTGGGCTCAAGCAATCCTCCCACCTCAGCCTCCAGAGTAGCTGGGACTACAGGTGTGCACCAGCACAACTGACTAATGCTTGTATTTTCTTTTTTTTTTTTTTTTGTAGGGATGAGGTCTTGCTATGTTACTCAGGCTAGTCTCCATCTCCTGGCCTCAAGGAATCTCCCACCTTGGCCTCTGAAAATGTTGGGATTACAGGCATGAGCCACTGTGCCCGGCTTCATCCTTGGCTTTGAAGAGCAAAGGAGAGGCTTCCCAGCACTCAGAGGGACAGGAAAGAAATGTCTTTCCAGCCTCAGTTGTGTACCCAGCACAGCAATACTGGTAAAAAAAAAAAAAAAAAAAAAACCAGGATAGCAAAGTCCTGCTTCTGCCTTTTTCTAGAACAAATGTCAGCAAGCTGTTCCTGTAAAGGAACCAGGATAGCAAAGTCCTGTTTCTGCCTTTTTCTTTTTCTTTTTTTTTTTTTTTGAGACGGAATTTTTGCTTTATCGCCCAGGCTGGAGTGCAGTGGCGTGATCTCGGCTCACTGCAAGCTCCGCCTCCCGGGTTCACGCCATTCTCCTGCCTCAGCCTCCCAA
>NW_012102643.1:2231961-2241551 GCF_000951045.1 Mandrillus leucophaeus | reverse complement strand
AGGGTCTCACTCTGTTACCCAGGCTGGAAGGCAGTGGCATGATCATGGCTCACTGCAGCCTCATCCTCCTTGGGCTCAGGTAATCCTCCCATCTCAGCCTCCCAAGTAGCTAGAACTATAGGCATGTACCACCATGCTCAGCTAACTTTTAAAGATTTTTTGTAGAGATAGAATCTCACTGTAGACCAAGCTGATCTCAAACTCCTGGTCTCAAGCGATCTGCCTGCCTTGGCCTCCCTAAGTGTTGGGATTACATACCACCACACTTGGACAGAAACTGATTCTAAATATTAACTCACTTCCACTTCATAACATCCTACAAGATAGGTATCATCACCCTCAGTTTACAGATAAGGAAACCGAGGCCCAGCAGTTAAAAGCTCAAGTCAGTCTGGCCCCAGAGCCCATGCTTTTAACTAGGTTTCTCTCTCTCTCTCTCTCTCTCTCTCTCTCTCTCTCTGTTTTTCATTATCCCATTTAACTCTCACAGCAATGCCTTGAGATAGCTATTATTGACCCTGTTTTGCAGATTCGGAAACTGAGGTTCAGTACGAGGAAATAACTGGTCCAAGTAAGTAAACACGGGCTCCACTGACCACAGAAGGCCAAGCTGGATTGCTGCCCACCATGTCAACATGCACTGCCCTGGCTCCCTCCTCCCCCGCTGTGCCTCAGCTCTGTTTTCTTTGGATCTCTGCATGGCTTGGAGAAGCTGCGTCAGCCCATCTCCTCTCCTGCACATTCCCCACCCCCAATGCCCACCCACGCTACCTCTCAGGAAGTGACCCCCTTCTCCTCACTGCGCCTGAGCTCATGAACACCACAGCTCATGTGCCTGTGTTGGTCAGCATGGCCGCATCTGGGGACCTGTGACAGGGGACCCAGTTGGAATGAGAGGAGGAGTATCTGGGGACAGATCTCAGGCCAGGAAGACCCCGATTACATCTCTCCAGACAGGCGAAATGATCATCTGTTTCCAGAATGCAGCTGGACAGAACAGTCTGCATGAGGGCTGGACATTTACCAAATGGGAAAAAGGGATCTAAAGGAGTGGGGCTTGCTGAGTTCAGCCAGGGCAAAGCTGTGGACTGACTTTCCGTGATTTCTAAAGCTGGGAGAACTGTTGTTTTCTTCTTTCTTTCCAGTTTCCTCCTTGAAGACCAGTCCCTTTTCTGTGTGAAGAACGGGCCATTTGGTGTCTGAAGTCACTTCTGGATTTGAAACTCAAGGATTCTAAGGTTCCGTACAAGGTGTGGCTTTCCCAGTGTCCTCGGTCCTAGGGCATTGTATCCCCACACCTGGTGCCTCTCCATCGGGGCTTGGATGTCAACCTTGGGCAGCTCACTCTCTCTCTGACTTCCCTTTTCTTTTCTTCTTCATATCCCACCCTCCTTCCCAGTTTCTATGCCTCTGTCAGTCTGCTAGCTGACTGACTCATGCGGCCCTCTTTCTGTGGTCCTCTAAGCCTCATAACCGTCTGTGCTTTCATTATACTCCCCGTGGGCTTTCCAGCCTCTACTTGTTTTGAGGAAGAGGTGGAGGATCCATAGCAGTGCTGTCTAGATGTTTGGATTTCATAGGCCAGTCACAACATTTCAAAGTAAGTGAAGGGAGTGGGCCCCAAAGGTAGGGATTTTTTCCTTTGATAATAAGGATAGGCCACCATCTTCAGCCCAAGCTTGTCCCTTTTCTGCAGGACCTGCCGAAATGTTACAAGAAGTGGCCAACATAATCCAACTCGAATTTTTCCACGTGCCCTAATACTGCAGTCTTTGGAGTCCTCCACATCATGCAGGCTTTGATCTAACAAGGATTGCCAACCCTTAGCCAGGAATCATGAGGATGTCACCGCCCTCTGGCCTTCTTCCTCTCTTCCACCCAGCTAGATCCATATTTTAGCTTCCCTCCAACCCCAGTAAGTACCAAACCTGCTCCTTTTCCAAGCTTCTCTATCACTCGTCATGGCACCAGCTTTACCCAGTGCTCAAGTCAAAAATATAGGAGTCATCCTTGACTTCCTTTTTTTGTTACACCCCACATCAGCAAATCCCGGTGTCCCTAACTCCAAAAGATGCCCCACCTTATGCCTGTAATCAAAGCACTTTGGGAGGCTGAGGCGGGAGGATCACTTGAGCCCAGGGTTCAAGACCAGCCTGGGCAACATAGTGAGACTTTGTCTCTACAAAAAATAATTAGGCCGGGTGCGGTGGCTCACGCCTGTAATCCCAGCACTTTGGGAGGCCAAGATGGGCGGATCACGAGGTCAGGAGATCGAGACCATCCTGGCTAACATGGTGAAACCCCGTCTCTACTAAAAATACAAAAAACTAGCCGGGCGAGGTGGCGGGCACCTGTAGTCCCAGCTACTCGGGAGGTTGAGGCAGGAGAATGGCGTGAACCCGGGAGGCGGAGCTTGCAGTGAGCTGAGATCGCGCCACTGCACTCCAGTCTGGGCAACAGAGCGAGACTCCGTCTCAAAAAAACAAAACAAAACAAAAATAATAATTAGCCAGGTGTGGTAGCACGCGCCAGTAGTCCCAACTACTTGGGAGGCTGAGGTGGGAAGATCACTTGAGCCCAGGAGGTCAAGGCTGCAGTGAGCTGTGACTGTGCCGCTGCACTCCTGCCTGGGCAAGAGAGCGAGACTCTGCCTCGAAAGAAAAAAGAAAGAAAAGATGCCCCACATCTATACAGTTCTCTCCATCAGCACCAACACCGCTCCAAGCCATTTTCACTGATTACGGGGACAACCTGCCTCATCTCCCTGTCTCACCATTTCTCCTAGGTCTAGTCTCTCTGCATCAATCTAAGTGATATTTTTAAAAGTGGAAATCATAGAATTTTTCTACCCTGCTCAACATCCTCCCCATCACACACAAAATAAAACCCAGACTCTGGCCACGACCCCTGTAAACGCTGCAGGTGATCTAGCTCCTGCCTACCTTCCTCTCCAGGCCCGTCTTCTACCACTGTTGGCAACACACCAACTGCCTTCAGCCTCAGGCTTTCCTTAATTCTTTTCTCCACTAGACACATCGTCCCACACACATACCTGTGCAGAGTTACTCAGATCCCTACTCAAATGTCACCCCCACAGAGAGGCCCCCCCTGTGTCATTACCTGTCATTCTGTTTGTTTAATTCTTTATTGCCTGTTTCTTCCAGTAGACTGTAAGCTCCCCAGGGCAGGGACAGGAGCCTGCCACTCTTATTCCTGGCTGTATGTCCAGTGCCCAGCACAGGGTCTGGCACACAGAAAGAGCTCAATAGATGTTGCTGAATTCAAGACGGCCAGGCGCAGTGGCTCATGCCTGTAATCTCAGCACTTTAGGAGGTCGAGGCGGACAGATCACGAGGTCAGGAGTTCGAGACCAGCCTGGCCAACATGGTGAAACTCCGTCTCTACTAAAAATACAAAAATTAGCCAGGCATGGTGGCGGGCATCTGTAGTCCCAGCTACTCAAGAGGCTGAGGCAGAAGAATCACTTGAACCTGGGAGGCGGAGGTTGCAGTGAGCTGAGATCGCGCCACTGCACTCCAGCCTGGGTGAGAGAATGAAACTCCATCTCAAAAAAAAAAAAAAAAAAGATGAGATGTTTGTTGAATTCAAGATGGGGTGTTATCATCATCCCTACACCCTTCAGAAGGAGCAGCTTTTATGGTGCACTCTGTAGCCCTGATCTAATCCCCGGCTGAGCCTCTAAGCTCTATGCTTCCTGCTGGTACCACCCATTTCCTTGCATTTAGCCGGAGTTATCTGGAGCTGGTCTGCAGCCAAGAATGTCATACTTCCCTAATCTCCCCAGAGGCCTGAGAGATGCCTAAGGTCATGGGAGGTGCCCCGACGGGATCTCAGTGGGCTGAGCAGAAATTGGGACTCCTTGACCTAACCCACACCCAGGCCCCTTCTATTTCACCTTCCAGCAGGCCGGTCTACTCTGGGTCCCTGCATATGCCTTCTTGTGGGGGTGTCTTGTCTCCCACCTATGTGTTTCCTGGTGTGGAAGAGGCTGTTGGCCAGCTGGAGCTCTCTCTCAGTGCCCTGGAGGACACAACTTCAGACCTGAAGCTAGATTGCTGGTTCCCAAACCTTCTGCACATTAGCAGCTTTTAAAGTCGAGAGTTGACCGGGCGCGGTGGCTCATACCTGTGATCCCAGCACTTTGGGAGGCAGAGGCAGGCGGATCATCTGAGGTTGGAAGTTCGAGACCAGTCTGACCAACGTGTAGAAACCCCATCTCTACTAAAAATACAAAATTAGACGGGTGTTGTGGCGCATGCCTGTAATCCCAGCTACTCAGGAGGCTGAGGCAGGAGAATCCCTTGAACCCAGGAGGTGGAGGTTGCGGTGAGCCGAGATCGCGCCACTGCACTCCAGCCTGGGTGACAAGAGTGAAACCCTGTCTCAAATAAATAAATAAATAAATAAATAAAGTCAGGAGGTTTTTGTTTTGTTTTGAACACCTGTGCCTGGGCCCCAGGCCCCAAGCTTCTGGTTTAATTGGTTTGGGATGGAGCCGGGGCATTGGTGGGTGTTTTTTGTAAAAAGAAGTCCTGTAGTAGGATGGGATAAAAAAGGACTAACACTAACAAGTGTCGCAGAGAAATTACCACCCTCACACATTGTTGGTAGAAAGGTGAAATGGTACAGCTGCTTTGGAAAATAGTTTGGCAGTTTCTTTAAAAGTTGAACACAGCCCGGCACGGTGCTGTACTCCCAACACTTTGGGAGGCCATGGTGGGCGAATCACCTGAGGTCAGGAGGAGTTCCAGACTAGCCTGACCAACATGGTGAAACCCCAACTCTACTAAAAATAAAAACATTAGCTGGGTGTGGTGGCGAGCGCCTGTAATCCCAGCTACTCAGGAGGCTGAGGCAGGAGAATTGCTTGAACCCAGGACGCAGAGGTTGCAGTGAGCCAAGATCACGCTGCTGCGCTCCAGCCTGGGTGACAGAGCAGGACTCCATCTTAAAAACAACAACAAAAAAGTTGAACACAAATTTCCCATACAGCAATTTTGCTCCTAAGGGTCTACCCAGAGAAAAGGAAAATGAATGCATTTGTACCTGAATGTTGATAGGAGTGTTATTCATAACAGCCAAAACGTGGAAAGAATCCAACTATCAATTGGTAAACAAACAAAATGTGGTATAGCTGTATAATGCAACACTATTCAGCATTAAAAAAAGAATCAGCTACTGATACATGCTTCAAAACGGATGAAGCTCAAAAACATAATGCAAAGTGAAAGATGCAAGCTGTAAAAGACTACATCTGTGTGATTCTCTTTCTATGAAATGTCCAGAAAAGGCAGCTCTATAGAGACAGAAAGCAGGCCAGTGGTTACTGGGGGCTGACGGTGGGAACAGGAACTGACTGCAAACAAGCCCAAGAAATCTTTTAGGGTAATGGAAATGTTCTAAAACGGAACTGTGGTGACAACTGTATAACTCTATACATTTACAAAAGAAAAAAAATGGAATTGTTTATTTATTTATTCATTTTTGAGACAGCGTCTCGCTTCTTCCCCCAGGCTGGAGTGCAATGGTGCAATCTTGGCTCACTGCAACCTCCACCTCCTGAGTTCAAGCGATTCTCCTGTCTCAGCCTCCCCAGTAGCTGGGATTACAGGCACATGCCACCACACCTGGCTAATTTTTGTATTTTTAGTAGAGACAGGGTTTCACCACCAGACTGGTCTCGAACTCCTGACCTCAAGTTATCCACCCGCCTCAGCCTCCCAAAGTGCTGGGATTACAGGCATGAGCTACCGCGCCTGGCCTATTTATTTATTTACTTCTTATTATTATTAAGTAGACACAAGGTCTTGTCCAGGTTGGTCTCTAGCTCCTGGGCTCAAGCAGTCCTTCTGCCTCAGCCTTCCAAAGTGCTGAGATTATAGGTGTGAGCCACTGTGCCCAGCCAGAATTGTACATGTATTTATTTTTGAGATGGAGTCTCTCCCAGGTTGGAGTGCAGTGGCACGATCTCAGCTCACTGCAACCTCCACCTCCCTGGTTCAATGATTCTCCTGCCTCAGCCTCCCAAGTAGCTGGGATTACAGGCATACGCCACCACGCCCAGCTAATTTTGTATTTTTAGTAGAGATGGCGTTTCACCATGTTGGTCAGGCTGGTCTTGAACTCCTGACCTCAGGTGATCCATCTGCCTCTGCCTCCCAAAGTGCTGGGATCACAGGCGTGATAGAATTGTATACTTAAAACAGGTGAGTCTTGTAGTCTGTAAATTATACCCTAATAAAGCTGTTAAAAACATTTTCCTAGGCCGGGCGCGGTGGCTCAAGCCTGTAATCCCAGCACTTTGGGAGGCCGAGACGGGTGGATCACGAGGTCAGCAGATCGAGACCATCCTGGCTAACACGGTGAAACCCCGTCTCCACTAAAAAAATACAAAAAACTAGCCGGGCGAAGTGGCGGGCACCTGTAGTCCCAGCTACTCCGGAGGCTGAAGCGGGAGAATGGCGTGAACCCGGGAGGCGGAGCTTGCAGTGAGCTGAGATCCGGCCACGGCACTCCAGCCTGGGCGACAGAGCAAAAAAAAAAAAAAAAAAAAATTTTCCTAGCTCAGGTTGATCTCTGGGTTAGATGTGTCCTGGGAACCCAGCTGGGACCCAGGCTAGGTGGGGTGTCCTCCTTTCTCTCCTTTCTAGGTCAGTTTTCTGTGATCTCAGACTTTCAGGAAGCTACCAGCTGTCGGTCTTGTTTCTTTTTTGAAGAAGTCTGGAATTCTGCAGACTCATCTCATATGGGAGTAAACATCCCGGCTCTTGGCCACTCTGACTGAAGTGCAAGAATGAGCACCACGGCCGGGCGCGGTGGCTCACGCCTGTAATCCCAGCACTTTAGGAGGCCGAGGCAGGCAGATCACAAGGTCAGGACATTGAGGCCATGCTCGCCAACATGGTGAAACCCAGTCTCTACTAAAAATACAAAAATTAGCTGGGCATGGTGGCGTGTGCCTGTAATTCCAGCTACTCAGGAGGCTGAGGTAGGAGAATAGCTTGAACCAGGGAGTTGGAGGTTGTAGTGAGCCGAGATCACGCCACTGAACTCCAGCCTGGCAACAGAGCAAGACTGTCTAAAAAAAAAAAAAAAACCGCATCACAGGGAATGGGTGGGAGAGTGGAGGGGACCACCACAGATGGCCCCACCCCTACCTTGATATGACCAAACGCCACCAGGGATGCTAAGCACTAACCCAGAGCAAGGGCTGAATTTGGACTCCAAGGTCTTGGTAAGACCTGCACCTCCCTTGCTCCCTGGCTGTGCTCACGTTGACTGGCTTTCCAACCCTCCCTCTCTATACCTCCAGGCCTTGGCACAGGCTGCGCCCTCCCCTTTTCCTCACCTACCTGGAAAATCTATTCTTCCAACAAGAGTCTGTTCATTGTCATCTCCTCTGAAGCTTTCTCCTTTGTGTGCACACCACCCGCTGCCCCTGCCGTCCCTCCAGAGCCCTTATCTCCCAGTGGCGGAGGGTTCATGTATATGTCTGCCTCCCACACTGCTCTGTGGGCTCCCTGAGACAAACCATCTGTCCGTCTTACTTATCGCTTATTCTCAAGAGTCTAGGACAGGCCAAGGGAAGAAATGGAGAGAACAGTACACCACATCAGACGCTTCCAAGGCCAGGAAGACCAGTGGAGACGCCCCCATTGCTCTCATCTATTCTTGGCCTAAATGGCTTCTCTCATCTGGTCCCAGAATGGCCCAAGAGCCACTCCCTGTGGGAACCACAGTTTGGGGTGGAAGCCTCCTTTCCGCAGCTTTCCGGGGGCCAGGCCCACTTGCCTTGGAAACTCCCTTCGCACAATTTAAACCGCAGTGTAGGGTCTATGGGCAGCTCAAGCCCAGCCCAGGCGGAGGCAACCCGGAGTGGAATCCAGCTAGAGTCTCCCTTCCCCAACTGCCAGGACCTCAGGGGATGAAATGTGTGGTTCTCTCTCAGCAGCTTCTTGCTGTAGCAGCAGAGAACAAGGGGGTTAAGCGATGTGGCATCCTGAGCTGGTTTGTGTTTCTGCTTTAGAGTGGAGGCTGGGCTTGGTCCTGAGTTGAGGCAGGGGTCCTCAGAGACCCTGGCAGCTAGTGACCAGCCAGGAGTGGTGACATAATTTTCAGGGCTGGGGCCGGACACGGTGGCTCATGCCTGTAATCCCAGCACTTTCGGGGGCCAAGGTGGGTGGATCACCTGAGATTGGGAGTATGAGACCAGCCTTGCCAACATGGTGAAACCCCGTCTCTACTAAAAACACAAAAATTACCTGGACCCAGTGGCGCATGCCTGTAGTCCCCTCTACTAGGGAGGCTGAGGCAAGAGATTGCTTGAACCTGGGAGGGGGAGGTTGCAGTGAGCGGAGATTGCACCACTGCACTCCAGCCTCAGTGACAGAACAAGACACTGTCTCAAAAAATAATATTCAGGGCTCAGAGAAAAATGAAAATGTGGGACTTTTGTTTAAAAATTATTAAGATTTTTAAGACGGTGACAGTAAAACATTAAACCAAACACAAACCTTTCTTTTTTATTATTATTTTTATTTTCATCTTGTTTTTATTTTTTGAGACAGGGGCTAGAGTACAGTGGTGCAATTATGGCTCACTACAGCCTTGAACTCCTGGACTCAAGCAATCACCCCCTGCCTCAGTCTCCCAAGTAGCTAGGACTGCAGGAGCACCAGTATGCCCAGCTAATTTTTTTTTTTTTTTTTGAGACGGAGTCTCGCTCTGCCCCCCAGGCTGGAGTGCAGTGGCCGGATCTCAGCTCACTGCAAGCTCCGCCTCCCGGGTTCACGTCATTCTCCTGCCTCAGCCTCCCGAGTAGCTGGGACTACAGGCGCCCGCCACCTCGCCCGGCTAGTTTTTTTTGTATTTTAGTAGAGACGGGGTTTCACCGTGTTAGCCAGGATGGTCTCGATCTCCTGACCTCGTGATCCGCCCGTCTCGGCATCCCAAAGTGCTGGGATTACAGGCATAAGCCACCACACCCAGTAAGCATGGGCCTTTCTAAATCTATGCAGCCAGCCCTGGTGCCAGGTAGAGGAGCCCAGCTTATCCCAACCACCTCTCTCAGCCCAGACCTATTGTCTACCCAGGCTTCTCAGTTCAAAAAAGTAGCTGGAGAAATGGAAAGCCTCAGGATCTTTGCTCAACTGCTCATCTCTATATCGGGAGTAAAAGACTCCAGGCTACTGACAGAGACTCAGCCACAGCAGGCGGCTCATGCTTTTCTCGGCATCCCACAGGGTGCTGTTGCCTTGGTGTTCCCACCACAGAAACCAGAGCCTGGAATAGAAACGGGGATACCTGGGGCCAGGCACAGTGCCTCACGCCTGTAATCTCACCACTTTGAGAGGCCGAGGCAGGCGGATTGCTTGAGGTCAGGAGTTTGAGGCCAGCCTGGTCAACATGGTGAAACCCCCGTCTCTACTAAAAGTACAAAAATTAGCTGGGCCTGGTGATATGCGCCTGTAGTCACAGCTACTCCGGAGGCTGAGGCAGGAGAATCGCTTGAACCCGGGAGACAGAGGTTACAGTGAGCCAAGATCACACCACTGCATTCCAGCCTGTGT
>NW_012102643.1:2228601-2229886 GCF_000951045.1 Mandrillus leucophaeus | reverse complement strand
CCGTGTTAGCCAGGATGGTCTCGATCTCCTGACCTCGTGATCCGCCCGTCTCGGCCTCCCAAAGTGCTGGGATTACAGGCTTGAGCCACCGCGCCTGGCCAGCCCCCACCCTTAAGCAGCCCACAGCCTAGTGGATGAAGAAAATTGACAAACATTGAGCTTAGGCTATCGTGGGAGTACAGGAGAGGGAACCTGTCCTAGCCTAGGTAGAATGAAGTTCAGGGAAGGCTGCCTGGTAGAGGCAACATCTAGGCTAAGACTCGAAGGCTGGAATTAGGCCAAGAGGGGAAGAAGAGTAAGGGCAAACAGCATATACAGACTCAGGAGCTGGACACAGTGGCTCATGCCTGAAATCCCAACACTTTGGGAGGCTGAAGCAGGAATATTCCTTGAGGTCAGGAGTTTGAGATCAGCCCGGGCAACACAGTAAGATCTTGTCCCTACAAATAAATTTTTTTTTAATGAGCCAGGTGTGGTGGTGTGCTCCTGTAGTCCCAGCTACTTAGGGGACTGAGGTAAGAGGATCACTTGAGCCTAGGAGGTCAAGGCTGCAGTGAGCCTGGGTACAAAGGGAGCCTGGGCTCAAAAACTAACAAAACAAACAAAAAAACAGAAACACAAAGGATCAGGGTCATGAGAGAACCTGGCATATTTAGGGAAATTATGAAGTACTTCATGGTAGCTGGCACTGGATCAAGAAGAGATGGTTTGAAGGTTCAGACCATGAATAAAATGAATGTGTGTAAAGTGCCTGACGCTGTGCATAGTAAATATTCTGCCATGGTAGCTCATTATAATTCTGGTTTTGTAAGCCAAATTAAGAGTTTGGGATTTTGTCCTGTAGTCGATGGGGAGACGTTAAAGAGTTTTAAGCCCAGAGTGACTTGATGAGACTTGCCATATAGCCAGATCCCTGTGGCCCCTTGGTGGATTATGAACTAGAACTCAGAAAGCCAGTTTGGAAATTAACAGGTATGGCCAAGCACAGTGGCTCACGCCTGTGATCCTAGCACTTTAGGAAGCCGAGGTGGGAGAATTGCTTGAGCCCAGAAGTTAAAGACAGTCTGGGCAACATAGTTACCCCATCTCTATCTTAAAAAATAAAAAAAGGCTGGGCATGGTGGCTCACGCCTATGATCTTAGCACTTTGGGAGGCCGAGGCAGGTGGATCACCTGAGGTCAGGAGTTCAAGATCAGCCTGGCCAACATGGTGAAACTCTGTCTCTACTAAAAATACAAAAATTAGGCAGGCGTGGTGGCACTTGCCTGTAATCCCAACTACCCG
>NW_012102643.1:2225343-2227726 GCF_000951045.1 Mandrillus leucophaeus | reverse complement strand
GACAGAACGAGACTCCGTCTAAAAAAATAAATAAAAATAAAAATAATTTTTTAAAAAGAAATTGAGAGGTATGGCAGGTGGGAGGCTTCACTTAGATCCCTTAACAATAGAGTAGATAAATATACAGTGGAAAACAAAAAAACAGCAATGAAAATGAACTCACCATAGCTATATGAAACAACATAAATGAGTTTTCCAAGTGTACTCTTGTGCAAAAGAAGCCAGACACAAAATAATACTGCATAATTCAATTTATATAAAGTTCAAGGAACAGGCAAAACTTTAGTGTTTAGGACACAGTCTCAGGTGGTACAACTCCAAAAGCAAGGAAGCAAGGAAGTGATTATCACAAAAGTAGTTGGAACAGCAATTACCCTGCGGGGGCCTTCTGCTTGACTGTTCAGTACCATTGCATGGGTGATGCTAATCCAGGTGCTCACTTTTTGATAAATCATTCGGTTTTACATTTATGTTTTGTGCACTTTTGTATATGTGCGCTATTTTTTTTTTTTTTTCTTGGAACAGAGTCTCGCTCTGTTGCCCAGGCTGGGGTGCAGTGGTCTAATTTCGGCTCATCGCAACCTCCACCTCCCGGGTTCAAGAGATTCTCCTGCCTCAGCCTCCCGAGTAGCTGGGACTATAGGCATGCGCCACCATGCCCAACTAATTTTTTGTATTTTTAGTAGAGACGGTGTTTCACTATGTTGGCCAGGCTGGTCTCAAACTCCTGATCTCGTGATCCTCCCGCCTCGGCCTCCCAAAGTGCCGGGATTACAGGCGTGAGCCACCGTGCCCAGCCTATTTTGTATTTATTTTTTTGAGACAGGGTCTTGCTCTGTAGCCCAGGCTGGAGTGCAGAGGCGTGATCATGGTTCACTGCAGTTTTGACCTCCTGGGCTCAAGTGATCCTTCCACCTCAGCCCCCTAAGTAGCTGAGACTAGAGGCGTGTGCTTCCACACCTGGCTAATTTTTGTATTTTTTGTAGAGAGGGGGATTTCACCATGTTGCCCAGGGTGGTCTCAAACTCCTGGACTCAAGCAATCCACCCACCTCCACCTCCCAAAGTGTTAGAATTACAGGCATGAGCCACTGCACCCAATTATTTTTAAGACATGATCTCTGTCGCCCAGGCTGGAGTGCAGTGGCACTATCGCAGCTCATCACAGCTTCCACATCCGGGGCTCAAGTGGTCCTCCCACCTCAGACTCCCAAGTGGCTGAAAGTACAGGCCCATACCACCATGCCCAGCTAATGTTATTTAAAAAAATTTTCAGAGTCTTGCTACATTGCCCAGGCTGGTCTCTAACTCCTGACCTTAAGGTATCCTCCCACTTGGCCTCCCAAAGTGTTGGTGATTACAGGCTTGAGACACTGTGCCCATCTATTATACGCCATTCTTTTTTTTTTTTTTTTTTTTTTGAGACAGAGTCTTGCTCTGTCACCAGGCTGGAGTGCAGTGGTGCGATCTTGGCTCACTTCTGCCTCCCGGGTTCAAGTGGTGTCCCTGTCTCAGCCTCTGGAGTAGCTGGAGCTACAGGTGTGTGCCACCATGCCTGGCTAATTTTTTTGTATTTCAGTAGAGATGGGGTTTCACCATGTTGCTCAGGATGTACTTCATCTCCTGACCTCATGATCCGCCCGCTTAGGCCTCCCAAAGTGCTGGGATTACAGGCGTGAGCCACTGCACCCGGCCCCATATGCTATTCTTAACAATAAAAAGATTTTAGAAGTTTGCCTTTGGGAGGCTGAGGTGAATCACCTGAGGTCAGGAGTTCAAGACCAGCCTGGCCAATGTGGTGAAACCCCGTCTCTACTAAAAATACAAAAAAACCCACAAAAAAACAAAAACAAAAAAACAAAAAAACACTAGCTGGACATGGTGGCGAGCATCTGTAGTCTCAGCTACTTGGGAGGCTGAGGCAGAAGAATCACTTGAACCTGGGAGGCAGAGGTTGCAGTGAGCCGAGATTGCACCACTGCACTCTAGCCTGGGTGACATGAGCAAGACTCCTTTCCAAAAAAAAAAAAAAAAAACTGGGCTGTGTGTGGTGGCTCATGCCTGTAATCCCAGCACTTTGGGAGGCTGAGGCAGGAGGATCGCTTAAGGCAAGGAGTTCAAGGTTAAAATGAGCTATGAGTGCACATCAGTCTGGGAGATAGACTGAGACCCTGCTTCTAAAAAAAATAGGGGCAGGGGTGGGAAAAGCCGGCTCTAAGGTAGTCATTAGGATGGTGAGGTTGGTTTTTGTTTTGTTGGAGTTTTGCTCCTGTCACCTAGGATAGAGTGCAATGGTGTGACCTCAGCTCATTGCAACCTCTTCCTCCCGGGTTTAAGTGATTCTCCTGCCTCAGCCTCCTGAGTAGCCGGAATTACAGGCCCTT
>NW_012102643.1:2223733-2225293 GCF_000951045.1 Mandrillus leucophaeus | reverse complement strand
CAAAAAAAAAAAAAAAAAACTGGGCTGTGTGTGGTGGCTCATGCCTGTAATCCCAGCACTTTGGGAGGCTGAGGCAGGAGGATCGCTTAAGGCAAGGAGTTCAAGGTTAAAATGAGCTATGAGTGCACATCAGTCTGGGAGATAGACTGAGACCCTGCTTCTAAAAAAAATAGGGGCAGGGGTGGGAAAAGCCGGCTCTAAGGTAGTCATTAGGATGGTGAGGTTGGTTTTTGTTTTGTTGGAGTTTTGCTCCTGTCACCTAGGATAGAGTGCAATGGTGTGACCTCAGCTCATTGCAACCTCTTCCTCCCGGGTTTAAGTGATTCTCCTGCCTCAGCCTCCTGAGTAGCCGGAATTACAGGCCCTTGACACCATGCCCAGCTAATTTTTGTATTTTCAGTACAGATGGGGTTTCACCCTGTTGGCCAGGCTGGTCTCAAACTGCTGCCCTCAGGTGATCCACCTATCTCACCTCCCAAAGTGCTGGGATTACATGTGTGAGCCACTGCACTCAGCTGAGAAGAGGCTGGTTTTGACTACACGTGGAAAGTGAGCAAAGGGAGAAGATTAGGCATGTATCAGCTGAAAAGCAGTGCTGAACACTGTGAGGTAGAGAATCCTTTAAGATATTGAACTATCCAGGCCAGGGGCGGTGGCTCATACCTGTAATCCCAGCACTTTGGGAAACCGAGGTGGGCGGATCACCTGAGGTCAGGAGTTCGAGACCAGCCTGACCAACACGGACAAACTCTGTCTCTACTAAAAATACAAAATTAGCCAGGTGTGGTGGCGCATGCCTGTAATCCCAGCTACTCGGGGGCCTGAGGCAGGAGAATCGCCTGAATCCTAGATGCGGAGGTTGTGGTGAGCCAAGATTGTGCCATTGCACTCCTAATGGGCAACAAGAGTGAAACTCCGTCTTAAAAAAAAAAAAAAAAAAAAAAAAATTGAACTATCCAGGGCCACTGTGTCAACTCAGGCCAGTCACTTACCCTGAATCCAGTTCCCTTATTCACAAAACAGGGAGGCCAGCGTGGCTTAATGGAACCAGTCTTGCATTTTGGTGTTGAGAACGCTGGGCTTAAAATACCAGTTTTCTTGTTACTTGATGGCTGTGTGAACATGGACAATAACTTCACCCCTGTCCCTCACTCCACCCTGTTTGCTCCTGTGCAGATTTGAGGTAATAATTCACAGGATTCCACGATAAAACAGAAGACTAGGCACTTGGGATGTCTGGTACCTTGGTTATCAGTTAGGATAATTTGAACCATGAATGAGAAAATACTTTGAAAACATGAAAGAATAGATAAAAGGTTGGGCGCAGTGGCCTGTAATCCCAGCACTTTGAGGGGCCAAGGTGGGCGAATCACGAGGTCAGGAGTTTGAGAGCAGCCTGGCCAACATAACGAAACACCGTTTCTACTAAAAATGCAAAAAAAATTTAGCTGGGTATGGTGGCATGCGCCTGTAATCCCAGCTACTTGGGAGGCTGAGGCAGGAGAATTGCTTGAACCCAGGAGGGAGAGGTTGTAGTGAGCCAAGATCGCACCACTGCAA
>NW_012102643.1:2221620-2223683 GCF_000951045.1 Mandrillus leucophaeus | reverse complement strand
CAAGGAGCCAAACATTAATTACCAAGACAATGGGCTCCAGCCTGGGCAGCAGAGCGAGTGTGCAAGACTCAGGCTCCTGAAAAAAAAAAAAAAAAAAAAAGGATAACAATCACTATACGGTTTTTACACTTTAGTGAAAGCGCGGACTAGCTGGGGGCATGGGCTTGGAAAACTGGGCATTCCGTACGTCAAGAGTGACCGTGTAGTTTACTGTCCAAAGCAAGACTTTTGAGACGGGAGTCTCGCTCTGTCGCCCAGACTGGGGTGCAGTGGCACGATCTCGGCTCACTGCAACCTCCACCTTCCTGGTTCATGCGATTCTCCTGCCTCAGCCTCCCGAGTAGCTGGGATTACAGGCATGCGCCACCACACCGGGCTAATTTTGTATTTTTAGTAGAGACAGGGTTTTGCCGTGCTGGCCAGGCTGGTCTTGAATTCCTGACCTCAGATGATCCACCTGCCTCGGCCTCTCAAAGTGCTGGGATTACAGGGGTGAGCCACCACGCCCAGCCCAAAGCAGGGTACTTCTGAGAAATGAGGCAATATTAGTAATTATGCCAGCGCAGCAGGCATAAATCAAAACTGCCACCCCACCCTTCCAGAACTTAGACAGGGCCCAGGAGTCTGGTTTCCCATCAGGCCTCTTATCTGAACGGGAAGCTCTGCGAGGGCAGGAACTGCCTTTCCTATATAGAGCTTGCTTATTTCTGGAGGGCTCAAATCTACTTAAAGCAATGCTCACACCACTGAGAGACGATCACGTCTAACACTGATTCATCACTTAGGAAGAGCCAGGTATTGTGCTGAGGACTTCACATGCATCACCTGAGTTAATTCTCACCAAATCTTTACGAGGTAGGCGGATTTATTATTTTCCACTGAGGAAACTAAAATTTAAATTGGTTAACTCCTTCAAGGCCACACATTTTCGGTGGAAGAGCAGGGATTGAAATCAGATGAGGATCTGAACCCTTGTTCTCAATTACTACTCATACCAGTGCCTCCGTTTTTGTTGAGCCTCCCCCTGCCTGCCCCCACGCTGGCGTGCAGCCGGGACCATGGACATCCCAGAGGCTGCCCAGCCGGGGCACCTACAGCCAGCCCCTGGCTTCATACAAGCGCCAGTATGACAGCAGGTGGCAAGCTTGTCCTCTCCTCAGGCTAGCACTGGAAGTGCTGCTTACTGGGGAGGCCGGAGATGGGTGGAGCTACCATTCTGACGCCTGCAGGCCCCTACCAAAAAGAATCCTGCAGGGAGCTGGACGAGGAGCACCTCACACTGCCAGTTCCCTGCCAGGCTACCCTCTGTAGCCGGTTTGAGAGCTCGGTGAGGTTTTGAACTGCAACTAGCGGCCACAGATGTCAATGTTGGAAAGGCCCTACGATGCATTTAGTTGATTTCCCAACTTTGCCCAAAGCCATCTCTACTACTTGCCCCCCAAGGCTGGTTTAAGTTGCTTCTACTCAAGAGCACTTGCAGCCTGAGTTCCATGTGTATGTAGCCCAGGCATGGGGCAGGGCTGCACAACATTCCGTCAGCATGCAGCACAGAGGCCCAGAGAGGGAAGGAGACTGCTCGGAAGCGGCAGAGCCGCGCGGGTGCCGGGACCCAGGTCCCCGCTACGTCCAGAGCCTGCGTCACCAGGACTCCTCCCCTAGGCCGGCAGCCCAGCCCGAGACCCCAGCTGGTTCTAAGACAGCACCCACGCCCCCTAGTGCGCAAGCTCAGTAAGACCCCGCCGCGCACCGCCCACCGCCCACATCCGGCCCCTGCCTGTGAGCTCGCGGGGGAAACTGAGGCGAGGGCGTGCCAGTGAATTCATTCCTTCCTCAGTCCACCCGCAGGCCTACAAAGCTCTCTCCCCCTCCTCAGCGCCACAAGGCACAGCAGGGACCGATGGGAAGAAGGGGAGGGGGCCGAAAGCAAGCCGGGTGCGAGGAGCCAGCCGATCCTGCCACACTCAAGATGGCGGCACGGCCGTGGCGAGGTCCCTCAGAGGCGGTACCAGCGCATGCGCAGCGCGGAGTCCCGGCCCGGGACACAAGATGGCGGCAGCGGCGCT
>NW_012102643.1:2200414-2221280 GCF_000951045.1 Mandrillus leucophaeus | reverse complement strand
CCGCTTTTCGCCCTCGCGGCTGCGCATTTTGTTCGCCCTTTGACTCCTCCCTACTGGGCCGGAGAATTCTGATTGGTATATTGCGGAGATGGTTCCGCCCCACCTGCCTCCAATCCCGGATTCGGACTCTGGCTTCTGGTGGGTTCCTCTGGTTGCGCAGATACAGTTGTTTATTCTTGAGTAGTGGTAATTGTCAAACTGCGGTATGCGTGGGGGTCGGGAAGCCACAGGATAAATAAAAATGTTATCTTAAGAGCAGTTATGTCTTACTGGGAGCGTACAATGCTGGACTCTACACATAACGGTCGAGTGATTCCGGTTTATAAGCCGGGAAGCAGAAGGGCCTCGAATCCGGGTCTTTCCAACCCCAGGGCTGGTACTTCGGCCACAGACCTGCTGCACTCAAGTCACATAGGGAATTAAAAATGGTTTTAATCGCAAAAAATGGCAAATTTTTTCAAATAGTGTGAAAAAATGAGTCATCCTGTCTCCCAGTCACTCTTAGGGTGCGTTTTAAAAATACAAATTCTTGTGTGCCTCCCCTCCGTATTTCTGGCTCCTGAGATGCTGTCGGTGAGGCACAGGCGTCTTAATTTCCCCCCCCCCCCCCACAAACTCCGAGATGATTCTGATGCACAGCTGGCTTTGGAAATACTGCAGTGTCCCCATGTAGCCTCACACCAAGCTGTGCCGCTTGTGCGTATTCTGCGAAGTTCATCTACCCGGTGCATCAATATCACAGGATGTTTGTTTCTTGGGAAAAACGTTTTTCAATAAAGGCGAATAAGTTGTGTCATATAAGGCGTTTGCATGTTTTTATTTTTGCAAGACGTTCAGAGCGTGTCCTTTCATTTGCTGTGGGAGGCTTGGGATTGTGACCCCCAGATCAGTGATATGTATGTTTGTTGATTTTTCTCTGGTCTAAGGGTACTTTATTTTTTAAGAGACGAGGTCTTGGCCGGGCGCGGTGGCTCTCGTCTGTAATCCCAGCACTTTGGGAGGCCAAGGTGGGCAGATCACCTAAGGTCGGGAGTTTGCTGACCCACACGGAGAAACCCCGTCCCTACTAAAAATACAAAATTAGCCAGGTTTGGTGGCGCATGCCTGTAATCCCAGCTACTCGGGAGGCTGAGGCAGGAGAATCGCTTGAACCTGGAAGGTGGAGGTTGTGGTGAGCCAGATCACGCCATTACGCTTCAGCCTGGGCAACAAGAGTGAAACTGTCTCAAAAAAAAAAAAAAAAAGATACACTAAAAAAAAAAAAAAAAAAGAAAAAAAAAAGAGATGAGGTCTTGCCGTGTCACCCAGGCTGGAGCACGGTGGCATGATTATACTTCACTGCAGCCTCGAGCTCCTGGGCTCAAGTGACCCTTCCACCTCAGCCTCCTGAGTAGCTGGGACTGCAGGTGCTTTTTTTTGTTTGTTTTATTTGGGCCTGGCGCAATGGCTCACACCTGTAATCCCAGCACTTTGGGAGGCCCAGGTGGGTGGATCTCTTGAGGTCAGGAGTTCAAGACCAGCCTGGCCAACATGGTGAGACCCCGTCTCTACTAAAAGTACAAAAAATTTAGCCAGGTGTGGCTCATGCCTGTAATCCCAGCTACTCGAGAGGCTGACACAGGAGAATCGCTTGAACCCAGGAGGTGGAGGTTGCAGTGAGTTGAGATCATGCAGTGTACTCCATCCTGGACAACAGAGTGAGACTGTCTCAAAACCAAACAAAAAGTTTTATTTGTCGTAGAGCTGGTGGGGGGTCTCACTATGTTGCCAAGGCTGGTTTTGAACTCCTAGCCTCAAGAAATCCTTCCACCCCGGCCAAGTTGCCGAAGCCACCATGCCCAGCCTAAGGGTACTTAAGTTGGCAGGACTGGCTACAGAGTTTGTGGGGCCCAGTGTGCAAAATGAAAATGCGAGCTCCTTGTTAAAAAGTTATTAAAAATTTTAAGACAGTGACAGCAGAGCCTCAAACCAAGCTCAGGGCTTTCCTGAATGTGGGTCTCTGTGCAGTCGTGCAGGTCACGTGCCCATGAAAGCAAACCTATTGGTGAGAAAGCTTAAGAGGTATCATTTTCATCTCCTGTATTCCCTCATCCCCTCTCCCGATGTGTCCTGCGCTGGAGGCCCCCAGCTTGCTCTTTGTTTTTGCCCCTCTTGTTGTCCCCGCCCTGCAGCATCCCACAGGTCTGTGACTGTCTATTTTCCTATTTGCTTTCCAGCTGCTGATGCAAGGAATCCCCTGGGGCCCCGTGCACTTCACTGCTGACCAGCCCATCCGTCTGTGCTGAGTCTTCCTGCAGGCCTTTCCTCGCCTCTGTGGGACCTTGTGGGGGTCCATCCGGCTGGAGAAGAAAAGCCTCTCATGCTAGCATTGCAGACCCCAGAGGGTGAGAGAAAGGGGGACTTCATTCAGTCTTGAAACCTGTGGGCTCAGCCCCTAAGGCACCAGGAATTCTTCCTGCCCAGAGAATCCAGGCAGCTTCGTTTTTTTCATACCTTGGTCAGTGGTTCTCAACCTTTTTGTTATCAAGGCCCTGTTTGTTGTACATTAATGTCCTGTTGCTCCCTGCATTTTTATCTGCCAAACTGTACCAATGGAGTAACCATTCACTTTTCCCTTTCTAAATTAATGAAGAAGTCTGTGACGGAGTGTACAATAAAATCAGTGTCCCAATGATTCCTCTGATGTCGTCAACAACCAATCAGAGCTTCTGATCAGCATGAGAAAATCAGTGTGACCACAATGAGTTGATAAAATTTCAGCATGAAAAGATAACTGATGTTTAAGCCTGCCTTTGTGGTCTTGTTGTGGGTAAAAGTTTGATTTCTTTTGGGAAGTGTGACCTACTGAAAACAAATTTAGCATCATCAAGTCTGTCTTAGCTCCCAGTTGTCTGACAGCCCCAGGCCAGAAGCACTTTGGCTTCTGAGGCTCCTGCTGGGCATGCTTTGGGTGGGGGAGTAGGGAATACAGATCTGAAGGAACTGGCCTCCTTGCTGGTACTTACAGTAAATGTTCACCTGGGGATTATGAAGGAGTCATTTAGATCGTCCTTCTCAGTTGCATTGGTTATTTTAGCAACAGCTGCTTCCTGCCATGTAATGTAAAATAAGGTGACCAATTAGATTCCATGCCCTTCCCTAGTGTGCTTTGTTCCTTTTAGATTTTACTGGATAGAAGCAGTAAAATCCCATCTCCTCCTGAAAGTTGTTACTATTCCTTCTTGTAGGAATCGCTTCTCAAGGGCAGATCTTGTTCTGTCTTGTTTGCTGCTCTTGGTGCTTTGTAAATATTTGCAGAATCAATAGTGCTTCTGTTGGGTCCAGGTCCTATGCCTGAGCCCAGGAGAGAGCTGAATTGGACCCAGTTCCTATTCCTGGGAGTTCTGACAGTTTAATGGGGAGACAAACCCAGCTGATAGACCAGACCATCTGAGTGCTATGACAGAGGTGTTCACGCCCCTGAGGAGGAGCTCTGACCACCTGACCTCAGGAGGGGAGAGTCAAGGAAGGCTTCCTGGAGGATGTGAACACAGTAGCAAGCCAGGCAGAGAAGAGGGGGAGGGGAATTTTAGGCAGAGGAAGCAGCAGGAGTGCACCCACTGAACAATTGGAATTGCAGCTTAGATCCCAGGGTTGCTGTGTGGCACCATGCTGGCTCTCCAGGACAGGACCTGATTGGATTTCTCCACATCCATGGGTGGTCACTGGGGCCCTGGGTGGATTGTAATTGGGGGGTGAGGGGGTGGAGCTGACACTCTTCGGTCCTCTGTGTGGCAGGTCCTTTGTGGGTGCGGAGATGGCCAATGAGAATCACGGCAGCCCCCGGGAGGAAGCGTCCCTGCTGAGTCACTCCCCAGGTACCTCCAATCAGAGCCAGCCCTGTTCTCCAAAGCCAATCCGCCTGGTGCAGGACCTCCCAGGTACTGAGGGGGAGCAGCAGTGGGGTGGTGGGGTAGGAAGGGCACCGTGGGAGTAGCCCTGACCCTGGCTGGGCCCCATGCCTGTTTGCAGAGGAGCTGGTCCATGCAGGCTGGGAGAAGTGCTGGAGCCGGAGGGAGAATCGTCCCTACTACTTCAACCGATTCACCAACCAGTCCCTGTGGGAGATGCCCGTGCTGGGGCAGCATGATGTGATTGTGAGTGCCAGCCTAGGGTGGGGGGTCTCAGAGTGGCTTCTGGCACCTGGGCCTTCCCCAAATGTACCCTGAGGAGCCAGCCGTTCAGTGCCCAGCCGTGTGCTGGCACCTGCAGATACAATGACAAGCAAGACACACACAGTTCCTGCCCTCATGGAACCTACACTCAGATGGGGTAGACTGACAAGTAAACAGATGATTGCACGGCTGCTGCGCGGTGGGTGCTGCGCCGCAAGGCAGGAATGAAAAAGGCAGACTTGCTCCCTGTGGTCGCAGAGCACCCATGGGCTGCCAGCAGACAGTAGGATGACAGTTGTGGTCCGTGTATGAGGAAGTGTTATAGTACATCTGGATCCTGACCTACTCTGGGAAAGGCAAGATGATGGGAAAAGCCCTGAGAATGAGTGTTTAAGGCGAGAGGGTTAGTGAGTGTGTGTGGGGAGGAAAAGAACATTCTAGGATCTGACATGTCAGTACGACGGGAAGTACAGGCATGGGCTGTTTGGCGGGAACATGGGCTTTTGGATCCTTCTCAGCTGGGGCAGCATGTCTTTACTGGGCACAGGCAAAATAGTTGGCATCTCCATTTTGCATGTGAAGACACTGAGGTTCAAAGATGGGGAACCACTGGTGCAAAACCTCACAGTTAGTAATAGGCAGAGCAGGACGCGCATCTGATGTGAGTTCAGGGCTGCACTACTCACCGCTATGCGTTCTCTGGGTGTTACCAAGAGTCCTATCTGCAGGGCTTTGCTTTTTACAACAATAAGCAGTTTTTGAGCTTTTCCTTTATTCCTTTCATTCTGTTCTTGAGGAAAATAATGTGTAATGTGTACTGATCTCATGCCAGATGCCATGTTAAGCAAGTCATGTTCACTGACTCATTTAATCTCAGTGGTGATGTAGGGCTTAGCATGGCCATTCTGAAGGTAAGAGAACTGGAAGGGAAGTAACACACCCTGTCGCAGTTGCAAGTTGCAGGCAGGACTGGAGCCCAGTGTTCTCTGCCTGTATCCCAGCCCCTCTGCTCTTCTCTAAGGAGTAGGAGCAGGGGTGGGAGGGCCTGAGGATTCAAAGTCCTGGGGCTCCTAAGCCGCTGGCCCTGGTTGCAACTCTGCTGGTCTCCCTCCACCAGTCGGACCCTTTGGGGCTGAATGCGACCCCACTGCCCCAAGACTCAAGCTTGGTGGAAACCCCCCCGGCTGAGAACAAGCCCAGAAAGCGGCAGCTCTCGGAAGAGCAGCCAAGCGGCAATGGTGTGAAGAAGCCCAAGGTGAGTGTCTGCGGCCAGGAACCGGCTGCTGAGCAGCCAGCTCAGATGGGCAGCCCGCAGGCTCCCTGCAGAGGCTAGGCGTCGGCAGGCCAGCCAGGAGGGGGGCCCGGGACACAGTTCACCAGGTGTGCACTGTATTGGATGGAGCCTCTCTGGTGAATCTCCTGACTTGACACCTTTGTGACTTTCACTACAGATTGAAATCCCAGTGACACCCACAGGCCAGTCGGTGCCCAGCTCCCCCAGTGTCCCAGGAACCCCAACGCTGAAGATGTGGGGTACGTCCCCTGAAGATAAACAGCAGGCAGCTCTCCTGCGACCCACTGAGTGAGTCCCCGCTGATTGGCTTGGGGGCACCCACTGCTAGCGTCAGCCTGTCTGGGACTGTGGGGTGTGGTGTGGGTGGCCAGGGCATCTTCATCACTCCTCTCTGTGCCCCAAGGGTCTACTGGGACCTGGACATCCAGACCAATGCTGTCATCAAGCACCGGGGGCCTTCAGAGGTGCTGCCCCCGCACCCTGAAGTGGAGCTGCTCCGCTCTCAGCTCATCTTGAAGCTTCGGCAGCACTACCGGGAGCTGTGCCAGCAGCGAGAGGGTACCTGCCTCTGGGCTGCGGCCTCCTTTATTTCCACCCACCTTTAGCAAGAGCCAGGCTTGACCAGGCCAGCTTGGGAATGGCGAAGTGGGGCCCTGTGGTGAGCCATGATCACGCCAATGCACTCCAGCCTGAGTGACAGAGCAAGACCCTGTTTCAAAAAAACCAAAAAAACAAAGAGTATTTATACCTTAGGATTCTATGACAAGGATTAAGTAAAATGGATAAGTATTAAATAAACTAGTTTTAAATTTTTTTTTTTTGAGACGGAGTCTCGCTCTGTAGCCCATGCTGGAGTGCAGTGGCGCCATCTCTGCTCACTGCATCATCCGCCTCCCAGGTCCCGGTTCAAGCAATTCTCCTGCCTCAGCCTCCCGAGTAGTGGGATTACAGGCGCACACCACCATGCCCAGCTAAGTTTTGTATTTTTAGTAGAGACGGGGTGTCACAGTGTTGGGCAGGCTGGTCTTGAACTCCTGACGTCGTGATCCATCCGCTTCAGCCTCCCAAAATACTGGGATTACAGGCATGAGCCACCACACCTGGCCAATTTTTTTTTTTTTTAAGAGACAGGATCTTGCTATGTTGCCCAGGCTGGTCTTGTACTCCTGGGCTCAAGCCTTCTGCTTGCCTTGGCCTCCCACAGTGCTGGGATTACAGATGTGAGCCACCATGCGTGGCCTAGTTTTTAATTTTTATGATTAGTAATAAACCTATTTAACTTTGCTCAAAGATAGAATTCTCTGGCCTCCCCCCTGCTTTTTTTTATATTATGTAATACTTTTTTTTCTTTTTCTAAGATGGAGTTTCACTGTTGCCCAGACTGGAGTGCAATGGCACAATCTCGGCTTACTGCAACCTCTGCCTCCCGGGTTCAAGCAATTCTCCTGCCTCAGCCTCCTGAGTAGCTGGGAATGCAGGCACATGCCACCATGCCCAGCTAATTTTTGTATTTTTAGTAGAGACGGGTTTTTTCCATGTTGGCCAGGCTGGTCTCAAACTCCTGACCTCAGGTGATCCACCCACCTCGGCCTCCCAAAGTGTTGGGATTACAGGCGTGAGCCACTGCGCCCGGCCTTTTTATTATTTTCTTTTGAGACAAGGTCTTGCTCTGTCACCCAGGTTGGAGTGCAATGGCGCGACTGCAGCTCACTGCAGCTTCGGTCCCCGGGTTCAAGCGATCCTCCCGCCTCAGCCTCCCGAGTAGCTGGGACACCCAGCTAATTTTTTTTTTTTTAGCAACACAGGATCTTACTGTGTTGCCCAGGCTGGTCTTGAACTCCTGGGCTCAAGCGATCCTTCCACCTTAGCCTTCCAAAGTGCTGAGATTATAAGTGTGAGCCACTACACCTGGCTAGATACTTACTAACACTATAAAACTAGTGATTCTTAGAAAATATTTTGGGAAATGCAGCCTAGAAGCTTCTGAAGTGGGACTGTGTCTTGCTTACTGCTGAATGTGGTGCTTCCTATATGTGCCAAGCTCCAAGTGGGACTGCTTGATTAAATCCAGGCCTTCAGCAGCTCTCCTGTCCTACAGGCATTGAGCCTCCACGGGAGTCTTTCAACCGCTGGATGCTGGAGCGCAAGGTGGTAGACAAAGGATCTGACCCCCTGTTGCCCAGCAACTGTGAACCAGTCGTGTCACCTTCCATGTTTCGTGAAATCATGAATGACATTCCTATCAGGTACAGCCCCACAGCTGGGGATGACCCTGGGCCATTTGGTTTCTGTGCCCAGTCATGTATAGAAGGGCTCTAACTCTGCCCACTGTCTAACGCAGGTTATCCCGAATCAAGTTCCGGGAGGAAGCCAAGCGCCTGCTCTTTAAATATGCGGAGGCCGCCAGGCGGCTCATCGAGTCCAGGTTTGCCTCTGTCTCCTGCCCCAGGCAAGATGGGTCTGTGATCAAAGTGGGAGGTCATAGGCCATCTTGCCTGGTCTCATGCAGGGCTGTCGTTGCTCTTGGTGGCAGAAGTGGGGCCAGCTCCCAAAGGCAGAACAAGGGCTGCGATGGAAGCTAGGGGTTGATGTCCAGGGAGCCCATGGAAGTGGAATGAGGAGGGTGGAGCCAAGCCATTCCTTTCTTCTACCCTCCCCTTGACTGGCAGGAGTGCATCCCCCGACAGTAGGAAGGTGGTCAAATGGAATGTGGAAGACACCTTTAGCTGGCTTCGGAAGGACCACTCAGCCTCCAAGGAGGACTACATGGTGAGTGGGTCCCCGGGTGAGAAGGCCAGTTTTAGGGCTCTGTGGCCACTTCCTCTAGGAAGCCTACTCTGCCTGTCCAGGCTGGGCAAGGCCTCCCCCAGTGGCCTATTCTTGTGGAATATGGCAGACGTTTGATGTTCATCAGTCCCCAAACTCATGATTGTGGAGATATTTCTCTAGGCTCCTGGCTTTCTCCCACAGAACATTTCCATTAACAGTCTTAATGGAGTCTTATGCTTGGCCACACACCACAGGTAGCCGCCTTTCAGCCTAATGAATGTTCCGCATCTCCCTTGAGTAGATTTTTGGAAACAGATTGACAGCCTGCTTTTTCTTGGGTGTGTGTATTCATATCATAGTTAAGAGCTACCATCAGATTCAATTCCCTACTCTTAATGTGTCCAAAACAATTCTGTTTTCTGGCCAAAACCTATCACTTCTTAAACCTCTCCACCAGCACTAGCAATGGGCTTTCTTTTCAGGACCATATTTCACAAGAGACAAGGTTTCGCACTTCACGATAGTAACTGTGTACTTGACACGTAGAGAGTGACAAAGGTAGGTGTACTCACTAGCCAGAGTGACTCATTCTCACTCTTCAGTTTTACACGTGATTCAGCAAAATTACAAATCCCGACAGTCATCTTTGCAAGTAGCTAAAAGCTCAAGTCTCAAGTCTGCAGCAACCAACACTCTTTTGTAATTGTGTCTTTCCCCAATAGACTGCAAACACTGTAAGCTGGGACCATGCTGGTTTGTCTGTTTCTCCAGTAATTACCGTGGGATCTAGCAGTGTAACCCCAACAAAAGCTACTGGCATTTATTGTACACTTACTGTATGCCAGGCACTTGGTAAGCCCTTAAGGGAAATTATTACATTTAATATTCAAACTGCCCTGTTAGGTATCTCGTGTCCCCTTGGCACTTGAGGAATGATTCAGAGAAGCCAGGGGATATGTCCAAGTGACACAGCTAGTCAGTAGCAGAGCTGGTTTCAAAACAAGGACTGCTGGACTCCAACAGCCCTGCGGTTACCTGCCAGCCCAGCTGAGCCCCTTTGGCCTCCACTAGTGCCCTGATCCAGAATATCTCCTCTAGGATCGCCTGGAGCACCTGCGGAGGCAGTGTGGCCCCCACGTCTCGGCTGCAGCCAAGGACTCCGTGGAAGGCATCTGCAGTAAGATCTACCACATCTCCCTGGAGTACGTCAAACGGATCCGAGAGAAGCACCTTGCCATCCTTAAGGAAAACAACATCTCAGGTAGGGGAAAGGTGGAGGAGGAGCCAGCTGTGATGCCATCAGCTCTATACCCTGATGGAAGGGACAAGCGAGGCTGAGCCTCAAGGCCAGGGACTGGTTTGGGGCAGAACCTGCTGTGTCCTTTGGCTGTACTTCTCTGGGAAACAGGGAGGAGTGATAAAGGGAGAGCCAGATGGTGGTGGTGAAAGATAGGCTGGGAGTCGTAGTTAGGTGTACCCGAATTTACATCCATTCTCTGCAAGCCTCACTTTCCCCAGACTGAAGTATAGCATCTGATGGTAGGATTGTGTGAGTACTCACAAGTAACTCAGGTAAACCGTGTGGCCCAAAAAGATCCCCAAATAAGGAATCGTCACTATTACGATGGTGGCAATGTATTTCTTGTACTTCTGCCCAGCAGCAGGACCCATAGGCCTGAGAGCCTTCTTGCCTACCAGCCCAAGGCACGGCATACAGGGGCCTGCTTCGATACTGAGCGTGTTGACACAGGCCACCTGTTTCTGCCCCAGCCAATTGTCTGGCTGGTTTCTTTTTATGGCTTTCATTCCCTTTCTACTGAACTAGGCCACACTATACTGATCTGTGAAATGGGACTTCCCTCTCTCAGTACAAAGCATGTGGCCCACAGTGGCTGCAGCATGAGAATGAGTATGGTCCCTCACTGCTCTCCCTGCCCACAGAGGAGGTGGACGCCCCTGAGGTGGAGCCCCGCCTTGTGTACTGCTATCCAGTCCGGCTGGCTGTGTCTGCACCCCCCATGCCCAGTGTGGAGATGCACATGGAGAACAACGTGGTCTGCATCCGGTATAAGGGAGAGATGGTCAAGGTCAGCCGCAACTACTTCAGCAAGCTGGTAAGAGCTACGGGGAGGAAGTCCCTAGCTGATGGCACGAGTCAGGGCCTGGGATCTTTCCTGAGCAGAGTCCCCAGCAGGAGACCAGTGATGAGGACATGAGGGAGCACTGCTGAAGGCCACTCCTCTCTGTCCCACCCCACAGTGGCTCCTTTACCGCTACAGTTGCATTGATGACTCTGCCTTTGAGAGGTTCCTGCCCCGGGTCTGGTGTCTTCTCCGACGGTACCAGGTACAGGCCTGGGGCAGCAGGGAGGGCTCCCCAGGAGGGAACAGGGAGGGCGAGCCCCAGGCGCTGACTATGGCCACTCCGCAGATGATGTTCGGCGTGGGCCTCTATGAGGGGACTGGCCTGCAGGGGTCGCTGCCTGTGCACGTCTTTGAGGCCCTCCACCGACTCTTCGGCGTCAGCTTCGAGTGCTTCGCCTCACCCCTCAACTGTTACTTCCGCCAGTACTGTTCTGCCTTCCCCGACACAGACGGCTACTTTGGCTCCCGCGGGTGAGGGCCAAGGGCTGCCCTCTACCCAGGCCAGGGAAGTGGTCCTCCAGAGCACCGGGCCCGCCTCTGCTGGCTGCTTCCTGGACTGTAGTGTCAGGCAGGCTTCGGTGGAGTCCCTGCCTCCACCTCTTACCAGCTATGTGATCTTGGACATGTTGCTTAACTTCTGGGAGTCTGAGCCTTTCTGGCTCTGTGGGCAGGCATGTGACACCCCTAGCTGGCCTCTGGGTTTCTCAGTGAGTCAGCTCAGGATGGAATAGGAACGCGTGGTCCCGGGCCCTGAGAGGAGTGAGAAGTGGGGCCACAGACCTCAGAGGCCTTACAAACTAGGGGTGGGGGTGAGCACAGATGAGAGAACGTAATGCTGTCTCCAGAAGGAAGAATGGCCAGGACCTCCAGAGGTCCAGAGCTCAGCAGCTGGGGATCCTGGGTGCAGCTTCTGCTGTAGTGGTAGTGGTGGGCTCAGAACTGGATTGGAATGCCAGCTTGGTGAACACGGGCATCCCAGCCTGAGCCTCGTTCACTGTCTTCATTCATTCAGTGGAGACGGTTATGCCTTGTGCCCCAGTGAATCAGGGTGAATGCTGGCTTCTGGAGAGGCCATCTCTTCAGTGTGGCTGCCTAGGGTTGAGGATGGCACCTGTTTCTGGTTGAGGGACTGGGTCCTGATAGGACTTAAAATGCTCACTCCTGTCCCCAGGCCCTGCCTAGACTTTGCTCCACTGAGTGGTTCATTTGAGGCCAACCCTCCCTTCTGCGAGGAGCTCATGGATGCTATGGTCTCTCACTTTGAGGTGGGTGCACTGCCAGGGTGAGGGGTGGGCAACAGGGCAGGATTGCCAGCCACCTGGGAGGCAGCCCCTGACGTCCACCCTGTGTCCCCTTCCACAGAAACTGCTTGAGAGCTCACCGGAGCCCCTGTCCTTCATCGTGTTCATCCCAGAGTGGCGGGAACCCCCCACACCAGCGCTCACCCGCATGGAGCAGAGCCGCTTCAAACGCCACCAGTTGATCCTGCCTGCCTTTGAGCACGAGTACCGCAGTGGCTCCCAGCACATCTGCAAGAAGTGGGTGCCAGGGAGGGCAGGGGACGGAGGCTAGGCTGGCCAGGCCAGGCCCAGCCCCACCCTGAGCCATTGCCTTTGCCCGCAGGGAGGAAATGCACTACAAGGCCGTCCACAACACGGCCGTGCTCTTCCTACAGAACGACCCTGGCTTTGCCAAGTGGGTGCCAACGCCTGAACGGCTGCAGGAGCTGAGCGCTGCCTACCGGCAGTCAGGCCGAAGCCACAGCTCTGGTTCTTCCTCATCGTCCTCCTCGGATGCCAAGGACCGGGACTCGGGCCGTGAGCAGGGCCCTAGCCGCGAGCCTCACCCCACTTAACATACCCTGCGGGGAGGAGGAGCCCCAGGGGTGCTGGTCTGGACTGCTGGGACTCAGGCCCCTGGGGCCTGACAGGGACCCCGCTGCCACTGACATAGGAAGATTATGGTTCTGCCAGGGCTCCCCTCCCTGCCTGTCCCCAACTCCTCACCTCAAACTCCCTCCAAGTCCCATGTATATAGGTCCTGATGCCTTCCCAACCCCACCCCTCATCCTGTTGCCACCTTGTTTCATTTGTAAAAGGAAATACAGAAACCCCCCCAAGAATGTGTGAGGGTCTTGAGGGCAGAGAAGGCTGAGGCAGCTGGAGCTACTTCTGGGACCACACTCCCCTCCCTCCAGCAGCTCCTTCTCATGGTCCCTGGACCTTCACTCCCCAGCTGGGGCTCCCACACAGCTGGGTCCCTGGTGGCCTCTGCCTGGGCTCAGCAGGTCCGAAGAGTCCAAGGCCCTGCATCCCCTAGCTCCAAACTCCCCCAGCAGGGCCTGCATGGATACCCCTGGGGATCAGAGGACTGGGAGCTGTGCCTGTCCCCAACCCAAAAGCCAGACTCTCGCTGGCCTTGGATCCCCACAGTGAGCAGACAGCTGGGTGTGCCTCACAGTCGAGGATCAGGAGAGCAGCCTCGGGACCTGTAGGCACAGAGCGCATGCTCCTTAGGGCCCAGGGAGGAAGCAGGTCTGAAGGTGCTTGCTGAGGCTCTCGCTGGTTCAGCCGTCTCTCTCATTGCCAGGCCTCTGCAGCAAGGGTCTGCCCTGCTGGTGGATCACTGGACTTAGAGAGGCAGGGCAGGGCAGGTCATGCTGTGGAGCCAGACAGCCTCCACCTCAAAAGATCTGGCCTGGTTCAGGCTGCAGCAGCAAGCAGACAAAGTAAGCTGTTCAGGACTGGACTCCAGTCCCTTTATTGAGACTGAGAGGCCAGTGGGTCCACCCAAACAAAAATAAATTTCTATCCCAAAGCCTGCCTGCAGGCTGGGGCACCCAGCACGTCTTGGCCGGGGCCCATGGCTGCCCCTAACCCCAACAGCACAGGTCTGGCTCCCTAGGAATGAGAGGATGCTGGCTGTCCAGTATCTGGAGATACTAAATGAAGAGGGAGGTGAGTCCTGGTGGCCCCCCACCCCCGGGAGGGCTGGCCTCAAATCCATGATCTGTGTCGGGCCCTCAGGGCTCAGTCATCGGCCAGGGTGATGACGTCGTACTCGATGCCCTGGTGCTGCAGCTGTTGAATGTGTTCAGGCACTGCCTCCTCTGTGCCAAACAGGCCTTGGGCTTGGGCCATGGCAGCATCAGCCACTGCTGCCAGGGGAGGGGAAAGTATGGTGAGCTAGAGGCTCAGGAGCCGGGTCCAAACCCAGCCCTGTGCTCCTCAGGGTCCAGCTCCATACCTGTGACAGCCGAGTGTGCTGCAGCCTCAAGTTGAGCCTGTGTGACAAGCTGCTGGCCTGGGGACATAGGCACATACTGGATCTGGAGGGGAAAAGCTGATAAGATGCTGGCCTGCAGAAACCCTGCCTGTGCCCCAGGTCTCCCTGTCCTCCCAGGGCCCTACCTGGGACTCCTGAAGGAACGGGGCTCCTTGTTCATACTGGATGTGTGTGATCTGGCCCTCCTGTACCTGCAGAGAGGAAGCCAAGCTGTGATTCTGGGAAGAGGTCATGCAGCCCTTCACCACACCCCACCCTCATCCCAGGGTGTGGTCTACCTGGATGTGATGGCCCTCGGGGACCACAACATATTCCTGGGGGAGCAGGTGCTGGACACCATCCTGGGAGATGATATACTGCACCTGTGGGTGGGGGGGAGGGTGGCAGTGGTGGCAAGGAGGCAGGTGCTGAGGCCTCGTTCTCGAGGAGCTCAGCTAAGAAGGCAGAGTGGAAGACTAGGAATAGCCACCAGCAACAATGCAGTTGTTGGCAAGCATGGACCCCAGGAGGGGTGGTTTGGAAAGTATCATTCCTCCCCAAGGTGGGTCTTTGGTTGGGAGGGTAGGTCACAGCTAAGGGCATCAACAGTAGCTAGCAGCTCACCTGGTTGTCGGAGGTCACCAGGTGCTGTACGGTCTGGCCATCTGCTGTGGTGATCTCTTGGATGTAGGTGGCTTCCTCCTGCCAGGACCAAGCCAGCTCTAGCCTCATTTCTCTACCCCAACCCCTGCCTGTCACTAGCCAGAGGGCCCCCAGTCCTGACTCTTACCTGATTGGTCACTGTCTGCTCCTGGGCAACAATGATATGTTCCTGGCCCAGTGCCTGCTGTAGCCGCTCTGGGCCCAGGACCCCGTGACTGGACTGGAGTGCAGCTGGGCAGAGAGGAGAGGATGCTCACGTGAGGTCCAGGAAAACCTGCAATGCCCCAGCCTCTACTGTGCCCAGAGGTGCCTTTTGGGGCAGTGGCTCAAGTCTCTGGATCTACCCTGGTGCCCACCCTGTGGCCCCAGGGGCAGCTCACTGTGCAGGGTGGCCAGTGTTTCGTCATCACTGTTCAGGATGATGGTCTGGGTTGGGGTCTGGGTAGCAGCCCGGGCTGTAGGGGTTCCTGACTTCCTCCCATCAGGACTGTGCAGCCGCTGGATATGGAACTTGAGGTGCCCGTTACGGTTGAAACTGAAGGGGATGAAAGGTGGCTCAGGTTAGCTCCATCATACATGCCCAGCGGTCCCCACCCATCGGTATGTGGCCTCACCGCTGCCCGCAGAGGTGGCACGCAAAAGGCTTCTCCTTGGTGTGAGTCAGCATGTGCCGCCGCAGGTCCTTCTTATTCTTGGAGGCGAAACTGCACTGGCTACACTGGTGGGGCCGCAGGCTTGAGTGCTGTGCCATGTGCGCCTGCAGAGGGCAGAGTTGGGGGCATCAGCTGGGTCAGGACAGATGGCAACAAATCCCCAGATCCCTGCCGACAGCTGGTCAGGGAACCAGGCAAAGCGGACCTCGGAAAACCAAAATCCTATGTACTAACAAGAAGCTGGGTAGAAAGGCCAAGCCAGATCCACATCTGGTGCTGCTGTGTCCTAAAAGTGAAAGGCCATAGGTTCCATCATTATTAGGTCAATTGGAAAATCTCAGTTTACCCATCTGTAACTTAGAGGTGTTGGATGAGGGGACCTGTGCAGGTCCCATCGGGCCTTTTTTTTTTTTTTTTTTTTTGAGACAGAGTTTTGCTCTTGTCGCCTAGAGGTGGAGTGCAGTGGCGTGATCTCAGCTCACCGCAACCTCTGCCTCCTGGGTTCAAGCGATTCTCCTGCCTCAGCCTCCCGAGTAGCAGGGATTACTGGCATGTGTCACCATGCCTGGCTAATTTTGTATTTTTAGTAGAGACAGGTTTTCTCCATGTTAGTCAGGCTGGTCTCAAACTCCCGACCTCAGGTGATCCACCCGCCTCGGCCTCCCAAAGTGCTGGCATTACAGGCATGAGCCACCGCGCCTGACCCGGGCCCTGATTTTCTAGGGTTGAGGCCTGCCTGACGGAGCCTCCACCTCTGCATCTGTAGGGGTGGGGCTCTAGGCCCTGCTTCCCTCTCTGACCTCTGGGGATGATGCAGTGCGTGACTGGATCTGAAAACTGGAAATCCTCAGGCAAACAGGGAGGCCCCAAGCTGGGCTATGAACCTGCCCACTAGCCTTCTCCATGGTGGCTCCCCAACTACCTCAAACTTCTGTGCCCTCAGTATTCTAGACAAGTGGTCTCCAACCTTTTTGGCACCAGGGACTGGTTTTATGGGAGATAATTGTTTCACGGCATGTGCAGGGTGATGGTTTTGGGATGAAACTGTTGCACCTCAGATCATCAGATACTGCTTAGATTCTTATAAGGAGTGTGTGATCTAGATCCCTTGTATGCACAGTTCACAATGGGGCTGTGCTCCTATGACACTCTAATGCAGCTGCTGTGACAGGAAGTGGAGCTCAGGCTAATGCTTGCCCACCTGCCGCTCACCTCCTGTGTGGCCTGGTTCCTGACAAGCCATAGATGGCTACTGGTCTGTGGACCAGGGGTTGGGGAACCCTGTTCTAGACGTTCAAGTCTCCCTAGCCATGCCTCTGTCTCACACCTTTGTGCCTTTGCTCTTGGAGGCCCAGCTTGGCCATCCCTCCTGTGGCATTTTCCCCAGCACACTCAAGTTCAAATGACTTGCTCTCTGCCCTGCACCCTTGGTTCACACTCGGAACACTGTCTGGCATTAGTCACATTGTGTCTGGTTTGCCTCCCCACCAGACCAGGCTCCCTGAGAGCTGGGACCTTGCTGAGTCATCTCTGACCAATCTCATCCACTCAGAGGGGGGCAAAGGATCTGGTTTGAAAGGGCACTCATTAAAGGTTTGTTATACAAATGTGTGGCCCAATGAATGACAGCAGAGACACAGGAGCGCCAGCACCTACCCGGACCTCGGGCCACTGGCGGGCACTGAAGGGGCAGTCGGGGCACTTGAAGGCACCAGGCCCAGCATGGGCCCGCTTGTGACTCTCCATCTCAGCTCGGCCAGGGAAGGCCTCGGCACAGATCTTGCAGGAAAACTTCTTTGATGCTGCAGTGGCTGCACACGGCGGTGAGGGGGGCACTGCCAGGCCCAGGGCTTTGCTGGTTGCAGGAGGTGGGGAGGCAGAGCTCGGGGGGTCCCCTACACGGTGGGTGTTGGCTGGAGATGGAGGCTCAGGACCATCTCTAGGCAGCCCCCCACACTGCAGCAGGGGCCATTTGGCACCAGAGGCCAGAGCATCTGGACTTGGGAAGGAGATGGAGCCATCTGCAGTGAGCTGTGGAGAGACAGGGAGCATGAGGTGCTGAGAAGGGGAGGGAGGTAGAGGAGTGGTTGACATCCCCAAGCCTCACCTCAATGTGGTGCAACTGGGTACCATCAGTAGCCATGATGTAGTGGGTGCCAGCTTCTTTTAGGGTGTCACTCACAACCACAGTCTGGGCTGCCTCTCCTGAGGGTTCCTCGCTGTGGGCACGGAGAAGGTTCTAGGAGAAGATGGAGGGCCACAGGAGCCCCCTTCCCCAAGCAACAGGTATCAACTGAGGGATGACTGTCACCAAAGATGGACTCAAGTCAGAAGGGCCTAGGGTTCAACTGTGGCTCTGCCCTGTTACCAAATGACCCTCTACCGTCTCTCTTGTAAATGATTACAACTCAAGCATAGGTCCTTCTCAAAAACGGGTCATCCTTGTCCTCCTTGGTAAACATGGCAAGGTGGGGGGCACACAGTGAGGCAGAGGGGTCCAACCCAAGTCTGGCCAACTTGAGCAGGACAGGGGGACCAGGCCAACCAGTAGCAAATGGTGAATCCACCACTAGGAGCTAGTGGAGGAGGCAAGGCTAACAACGACCTGTTGCCTAAGAGTAGAGAGCAAATGCTGAGACTGGCCGCCCAGGTGCTGGCCAAGGGCATGGGCCCGGGGATCCTGACTCCCAGCCCAGCTGAACAATTTGGCACTTAGATTCAGGGCTTCCTCAGATGGCCTAAGAGTTTGGTGAACATAAACATGCCTGCCCAAGCTCATTCATTGTAGGGAAGCCAAGTGCAGGAGCCAAGCCTCAATGCTGGTAAAGAGGCCTGAGCTGCTTTGGAATGTCAGAACTGGAGAACACCTGGGATCACTCAAGAAGAGCACTTGGCATGGGAACCAAAGGGACCAGGGTTCAAATCTTACCTACTGCGTGTGTGGTTTCAGGCTGGTCACTTAACCTCCCTGGCCCATTTCCTCATTTGTAAAACAAGGGAAATCTGGATCTCATGGGAATGGCTTAGGTCCCATCATGACTGCCAAGTGCTTGGAACATGTAAG
The DNA here is from genome assembly GCF_000951045.1 of Mandrillus leucophaeus. Classification (NCBI taxonomy): domain Eukaryota; kingdom Metazoa; phylum Chordata; class Mammalia; order Primates; family Cercopithecidae; genus Mandrillus; species Mandrillus leucophaeus. The sequence continues at coordinate 2,203,275 of NW_012102643.1, read as the reverse complement.
TGGCTAAAAAATGGTAGCTCTTGACCTCCTGAGAAGGGTAGACTCCACCACCAATCACTTGATGTGTACTGGGATTTTTGCCTCCTGCCAACTAGGCTTGGGTGGGGCCCAAATCGAACTGACCGACCACACCTATAAAAAGCTGAAAGGGGCCTTGCAGGCAGCAGGTCTCACCTGTAAGGTGTGCCAGGAGCTGATGTCCCCTCCTCCATAGGGGGTGCCGTGATGACACTGTAGCCAGTCCCACCAAATGGACCAGGTGCCAGGGTGATCTGTGGTAGGTCAGGAGGGCCTAGCTGGCTCTCGGCTGCCGCACCGCCCCCCGGCTCTGCCACATGGAGGGTGACCACCTGTGGAGTGGCACCTTCAGGGGAGGGCTGCCCACCAGGGGATGCTAACCCTGCTTCCACGTCCTCCGACTTCACCACGGCCACCTGCAACAGCACCAGGGGGCAGGATGGGAGGCATCTGTGGCAGAGAAGCAGGTATGCAAGATGCCTCTCCCATCTCAGTGTCCCAGATGCACCCACACACTCTAGTCAGACAAGTACTGCCACCGCTCATTTGAATAATCCAAGTTCTTTCTAAAATATACTCCGGCTTTCCAAATCCCACTCAGCAACTGGAAATAGACCAACAGGAATAGGGCAGAGCAGTTGTGCCCCCCACAAACATTCGGCAATGTCTGGAGACATTTCTTATCACAGCAGGAGGGGGATGGTACCGGCATGCAGTGGGGGGAGGCCAGGGATGCTGCTGAACATCCCATAATGCACAGAACTGCCCCACCACACAATAGTATCTGCCTCAACATGCCAATAGTGCTGCAGTCAAGAAATACTGGGGATAACTGACACTTAGAAAAAAAGCTCCAGTGTACATCTTACTCTATAGTCGGCTTCAAATGTGTTGAAGATTAAAATGTAATAAATAAAACTTTAAATATATTAAAAGAAAATGTAGGTAAGTAGTTTAGAATTGGGGTGGGGAGATTTTTCTAATCATGACAATAGAAAAACACATACAGGACACAAACGGGTGCTTTAGAAAAGGAATACAATGGTCTCTGAACATACAGAGAGAAGTTCAATATCATTTACGGTCACACAACTTTTTTTTTTCTTTGAGACTGGGTATTGCTCAGGCTGGAGTGCAGTGGTGTGATTATAGCTCACTGCAGCCTCAACCTGCTGGGCTCAAGTGATCCTCCCACCTCAGCCTCTCAAGTAGCTGGTACTACAGGCATTCATTGCCACACCCGGCTAATTTTTTTTTTTTTTTTTTTTTTTTTTAAGAGACAGGGTTTCACCATGTTGTCCAGGCTGGTCTCAAACTCCTGGACTCAAGCAGTTCTCCTGCCTCGGCCTCCCAAAATGCTGGGATTACAGGTGTAAGATTGGTAAAGATTTATAAAGACAGGCCTGGCATGTTGGCTCACGCCTGTAATCCCAGCACTTTGGAAGGCTGAGGCGGGTGGATCATGAGGTCAGGAAATTGAGATCATCCTGGCTAACACAGTGAAACCCCATCTCTACTAAAAATAGAAAAACTAGCTGGGCCTGGTAGCGGTGCCTGTAGTCCCAGCTGCTCGGGAGGCTGAGGCAGGAGAACAGTGTGAACCCGGGAGGCAGAGGTTGCAGTGACCCGAGATCACGCCACTGCACTCCAGCCTCGGCGACAGACTGAGACTCCATCACCACCCCACCCCGCCAAAAAAAGATTTATAAAGATGGATAATACCCAGTGTATTGGCGTGAATGCGGGAAAATATACCCTACTGGTGGCCATGTATACTGGCATATCTTTTTACAAGGCTTCGCACCATACCCTCTGACCCACTAATAATTCTTGTAGGAGGCTTTTTAAAAATACTACAAAAATGTTGGCTGGGCACGGTTGCTCACGCCTGTAATCCTGGCACTTTGGGAGGCCAAGGGAGGCAGATCACTTGAGGTCAGGAGTTTGAAACTAGCCTGGCCAACATGATGAAACCCTGTCCCTACTAAAAATGCAAAAAAGTAGCCGGGTGTGGTGGCATGCACCTGTAATCCCAGCAAGTCAGGCAGCTGAGGCAGGAGAATCATTTGAACCCAGGAGGCGGAGGTTGCAGGGAGCCAACATCACGCCACTTCACTCCAGCCTGGGTGACAAAGTGAGACTCCATCTCAAAAAAAAAAAAAAAAAAGTTTATGAGCACTGAAAATATATGTACAGTGAAGCACTGCTTGAATCAATATAAAATGAAAGAACCCCAGCCAATAAAGGACTAAACTATAGCTGAGAACATCCATGTGATGGAATGATACAGAGATGCAAGATGGAGATCTTAGGAGAATGAGGGTAACTGCAGGTGCTGGCCAGGCCATGCATCACACGCTGTTAAGTGAAAGATGACGCTGAGAAGCAGCAATAATGTGATCCCAATTTTTAAGGAACAAAGGTCTAGGTGTTAGTATGAGCATGAACAAAGCCCTGAAGAAATTCTGAACCCATTTACTGGGTATCTGAGGGGAGGGGAGAAATGCCAAGGACTTTCACCTTTTACTGAAACATTTTCTAATGTTCATTTTGTTTCTTTCTTTTTTTTTTTTTTTACATGGAGTTTTGCTCTTGTTGCCCAGGCTGGAGTGCAATAGTGCAATCTGGGCTCACTGTAACCTCCGCCTCCCAGGTTCAACTGATTCTCCTGCCTCAGCCTCCCGAGTGGCTGGGATTATTACAGAGATGTGCCACCACACCCAGCTAATTTTGTATTTTTAGTAGAGACGGGGTTTCTCCGTGTTGGTCAGGCTGGTCTTGAACTCCTGACCTCAGGTGATCCACCCACCTTGGCCTTCCAAAGTGCTGGGATTACAGGCGTG
>NW_012102643.1:2185736-2200364 GCF_000951045.1 Mandrillus leucophaeus | reverse complement strand
AGCCTCCCAAAGTGCTGGGATTACAGGCGTGAGCTACCATGCCAGGCCCGTTTTGTTTTTTACAAGCATGTGCTTTTGTAAGCAGAAAAACTACCACATGAGATTAGCATGGGAACAGGAAACAAATCAATAGAACAGAACTGAAGCCTAGAAACAGATTCCTACATATTTGGGAATCTAGTATATGAGAAGGAGGACACTTCAAACCACAGGGGAAGATACCACACCGGATGACTTCTGGAAAGAAATCCATCCCTACCTTTCTGCATACATCAGAAATAAATTCCAGGTGGAGTAAGATTTAAGTGTAAAAAAATAAACCTTAAGAAAAAAATATAAATGAATGTTTATATAATCTTGGGATACAAGCTGGAGTCTTTCTAGGGATGACACCAAAGACAAAACTATAAAAGACTGATAAACTTTCCTATCTAAAAATGTAAAACTTCTATACACCCCTAATTGCCATGAACTAAACTCTATGAAGATTTCTGGAATTTATCATTTTAAAAACACTCTCCATCTTCTCATGAGGCTAAGAAATAGGAGGGGCTAATAAACTTCCCTCTGCCTTGGAGACCAGGCCAGATGTGAAGTGGGGGGCAGGGAGGGGCAAAGGTGCGGAACTTTGGGGAGGTGCAGGAACCAAGACCCCTGGAACTCAAGAGAATGGTCGGATCTGGAGGAAGCCCTGGGGTCTGCAGGCTGTGGGAGGTGTCCTGGAATGAGGGCACTCTTTTGGATGGAAAAGCTAGTTCAGACCCCTGTGGGGGCACCCACAGGCGCATGGTGGCTGCAGAGGTGGGAGGAAGACAAAACAAGAACAGGGCCCAGATGCCACAGGGGCAGTGTGTGCTGTTCCACCTGGCAGGTCACCAGTGATTCCGGAGAATGGACGGGAGACCCCGTGGCCTCCCTGGCAAAGCCTATTCCTCTCTGTGTTTGCCCACCAGACTTCAGCGGATCTGTCTCCTCCACTACCCTGGAGTTCCCAAGGGCGGGGCAGCTCTGATACACTATTGTCCTCTAGTCCCAGTGTCCAGTGCAGGGCTGGGTACCTGCGGAAGCTGGGAAGGGGAACAGGTTCCCAGGTAACTCACCTGCAGGGCTGTGCCCCCCAGTTCCCGCTGGGCACTCATGTTCAGCAGAAGATCCAAGGCTGTCTGCGTGGCCATCGCTGTCGACTCCTCGGCTCCTGGGTGGGGTGGGATCTAAGCCTGACAAAGTGCTAGAAAACTGGCACCCAATACCACCCCCTCTCCATCTTCCAGCCACCACCAGCACGCCTGCCCCTGCCCCACTCAGAGCGCCTGTCCTCCCACAGAGCTCACCTTGCTGGTAGATGATGGTGGCGCCGCCCAGGGTGTCAGGACAGAGCAGTGAGGGAGCCTCAGATGACTGGAAAGGTGTCGCCTCTGGGGGTATCTATGGGGTGAACATATGCCCACGCCTGAGAGGGGCCGGCCCAGATTCAAGTGCCATTTACCAAGCGCCTCTGATCTGCCAGACATTTTACATCTGTTGGCTTGTTTTATCTTCATAACCACTTTTCTTTTTTTTTTTTGGAGACGGAGTCTCCCTCTGTCATGCAGGCTGGAGTACAATGGCACAATCTCGGCTCACTACAACCTCTGACCCCTGGGTTCAAGTGATTCTTGTGTCTCAGCCTCCTGAATAGCTGGGATTACACGTGCCCGCCACCCGGCCCAGCTGATTTTTATATTTTTAGTAGAGATGGGGTTTCTCCATGTTCGTTGGCTGGTTTCAAACTCTTGATTCAAGTGATCCACCCGCCTCAGCCTCCCAAAGTGCTGGGATTACAGGCGTGAGCCAGGACACCCAGCCCATAACCACTTTTCAAAATATACCAGCTCAGTGCTACAGATGAACCCACTAAGGCTCAGAGAGGTGAAGTGGCTGGCCAAGAATCCCACTCCTAATACATAGCAGGGTGAGGGCTTGAACCCATGACTGTGTGATTCCAGGGCCTGTGATCTACCAGCATGTCATGTGGTCCATGTTTCTGGGGATACTGTGTCTGCTCACATGGCAGAGACTGCTAGCTACCTATCCTGAATCCATCCTCCTCTTCCTTCTTGCTAATAGAACTCTGATTTTCACCAGGGTGGCAATGTACCCAGCTCCAAGACATTTCTCAGCCTCCCTTGCAGCTAGGTAAAGTGTGGCCACATGACTAAGCAACGATCTTCAGGCGAAGTTCATGAGGAATGATGGATAGATGGCAGATATCCTTTTTGCCTCTCCCCCATCCCTTCCTCCTGCTTCCTGCCTGGGATGTGGCTGGGAAGGCTGGTGTTCCTGCAGCTATACCGGACCATGAGGTAACTACAAAGATGAAAGTCATAGGCCTAAGATGACTGGGCAAAGATATGGAGAGCTTATTCCCTTCTGACTGTATAATCACCACACCAGCCCTAGACTGCTGACCTGTGGAATTCTCGTATAAGACAGAATAAAAAACTGTGGTCACAGTTAAGTTACTAGTATTTCCATTCTCTATTACTAGCACTAGAAAGCCACCCTTACTCTAAGCTTAGGGCTCGCATATGTTTGACTCAGCGAGCCTTTACCACAGTCTCAAGAGGCAGGTATTATTCTGTTGCACCTCAATGTGCAAATGATGCTGGGGTTGGGAGAAGCGGCCTCACTCTGTCATCCTGACCCATGCCCTGACCTTACCTCAGGAGGTCCTGGGGAGCTGGGAGGTGGTCCAGGGGCCACACTGTGCTGCTGCTTCAGCTCCTCAATCTGCTGCAGAGAGAAGAAGGGGCGACGGCGGGAGGGGGGCTCCTCAGGGTGGCGCCTCCCCCATTCCTCGAAGCTGCTTGCATGTCGGCACCGTACGTGCAGGCGTAGGTTCTTCTTGTGCCGTGTGCTGAAGTGGCAGTACTCACAGGCAAAGGGCTTGGCCCCTGGAGGCACATGTTGGGGCAAGCTTAAGTCTGTCCATCCCTAGCCTACCCCCTCCAGGAATCCTTTCTTGATCCTAAGGATCTCTCCAACTGACTTACTTCCAGAAATTCATTCCCATATGCTGGCGAACACATGCCACTGTCTGTTCTGGTAGCCCAGGACAGAAATGAATCAAGGCTGCCCTCTGCACTCAACAGCCTTCCTGTGCATGCCTATTTGCAAGGTCATGTGACTACAAGCTCCTCCTGCGGGTCATCACAGGACTCTGGCTAACGGAACCCCTGGCTCCTTTTCTCTAATCGCCCCTAGTGTGCTGACCAGGTAGCTAAGCACCAAAGAAACAATGTTTGCAGTGCAGCTTCTGTGGGCCAAGCCAATGGCATTGCTTCTGCAGCTTCATCTGCCAAGACAGGGCCTAGAAGAGCCTCCTCTCCAGCCCCAGTGCCAGCACACACAGGGCTCAAGGAACAAATGGAGCTTACTTTCATCATAGTCATAAGGCAGGCACTTCTGATTCCCCCATTTCATAAATATGGAAGGCTCAGAGAGGGCAAGTGACCGGCCCAGAGCCATCTAGAGAACAACTGGCCAAGCGGGCACCTGGGCTCAGGTTAGGGTAAATACGCCCATGGGAAACTCTCTTTACACTTGAAGCACTTGGGCTGTTCTGTGGCTACCGAGGGGGAAGAGGATGGGAGCTAAGCCTCTGATCAGGGGCAGAGGGAGCTGAGGGCTGGTGAGTGGGACTGGGGTGCACCCAGCCTGACCTGTGTGCTTAACAGCCACATGGGACAGCAGGAAGTCCTCTCGGAAGGTGCGGTAGGGACAAAAGCTGCATTTGAAGGGCTTGTCACTGACGTGGGACAACTGGTGGTTCAGCAGTGCCTTCTTGTCTTCACAAAGGAACTCACAGAACTCACACTTGAACCTGGAGGCAGTTAGAGGGAGGGAAGCTCAGTGATGCGCTGGGGACTGCTCCCGTCCCCAGGGGCCTCCGAGGGGATGTACCTGCGGTTGGCAACAGCCTGGATGTGTGTGAGCAGGTGCATTTTGAAGGTGTAGCGCTTCTTAAAGGACTTTCCACACTGTGAGGAGTGAAGAGCAGTGAGATGGCGATCACCCTCCATTACCCAGGGAAGGCCCTCCTCCCAGCCCCAGCCCTGGCTCCCACCCACTTTGTCACACATATGGGGCTTCTCAGTGCTGTGCGTCTTCATGTGCTGCGTGAGTCTTTTCTGCATGGGGTACACACGGCCACACACAGGGCAGGGGAAAGAGCTCAGCTTTGGAGTCTAGGAAGGCATAAGAAGGGGCCAGATGGAGAAAGAAGGGGAGGAGGGCGGATAAAACCTCCCCTCTCGTCCCCACCTCCACAAACAACCCCCAGGCAGGCTCCCTTCCCAGGCCAGCACCCCAGACTCACCGGATCTGGCCTCTTCTTCCTGGGGGGAAAAGGCCGAGGAGTTAGACCAGGGTTTCCCCAAACGCACTTTAGACCCTCTCACACTGAACAGACTCAGTCTCAGCTCTGAGCCTACTCCCTGCCAAGGCCCCTTTCTTTCAGAACAGTGCTTCCCCAGCTGGAGTTCACTGGGGAAAATGCTAAGAGGCACGCTGAAAACAACATATTCTGCACTCAAATGTATTTGTGAAATGGTACATTCTTTCTCTCTATCAATCACAAAATGTTATTTGCATATTAAAAGCTCTAAGGATCAGTTAAGGCCAGGAGTTTGAGACCAGCCTGTGCAACATAGCAAGACACTGTCTCTACAAAAAGAAATTAATAAATAATAAAAAATTAGCTGGGTGTGGTGGTTAGCACTTGTAGTTCCCAGTTACTCGGAAGGCTGAAGCAGGAAGATCGCTTAAGCCGGAAGATCGCTTATGCCTGGGAGGCCGAGGCTGCAGTGAGCTGTAATTGTGCCACTCCACTCCAGACTAGAGTGAGACTCTGTCAGTCAGTCAATAAAAGCTCTAAGAAATTCGGCAGGAGGCTGGGCGCGGTGGCTCAAGCCTGTAATCCCAGCACTTTGGGAGGCTGAGACGGGCGGATCACGAGGTCAGGAGATCGAGACCATCCTGGCTAACGCGGTGAAACCCCGTCTCTACTAAAAAATACAAAAAACTAGCTGGGCGAGGTGGCGGGCGCCTGTAGTCCCAGCTACTTGGGAGGCTGAGGCAGCAGAATGGCGTAAACCCGGGAGGCGGAGCTTGCAGTGAGCTGAGATCCGGCCACTGCACCCCACCCCAGCCTGGGCGACAGAGCAAGACTCCGTCTCAAAAAAAAAAAAAAAAGAAATTCGGCAGGAAAGAGGTGTTGAACAGCTCTGCAAGCTGGTGATCCTACACTAATCTTACCTGGCCACAGAACCCCCCTTTTTTCTTTTCATTTTAAAAAAAGAAACCTCAAAGCATCTTGGGCTGGCTTTTCCACACACACAGCTGGAGCTGTCCCAGGGGATCTGTCTCCAACCTCTGCTCACACACCACCTCTCATGAAGCGAACTCCTATCTGAAGCTCCAGATCGACTTATAATCCTGTGAGCAATCATTAGGTGCCTAAGAACTTTTGTTTCTCTCTCTCAGGTGCACTCTCAGCCCTGTGAGAGATGAGGAGGATCTGGAGTCCAGAAGATCTTGGATCATTTACTGAACTTCTTTAGGTACATAATTTCCTTCAATCCCCTCAACAATTGCCCCCATTTGATGAGAAACTAAAGCTCACAAGAGGTAAGAGGCTGAGCTGGGGACCTCAAGGTCCTGGTACTGTCCTGTTCTAAGCCAAATGATCTGGGGTGAACTGCCTTTCTGCTCATGCCTGTAGTGTGCAGCAAATAGGGCTGGCTCAGAGCAGCAGTGCGGTAAGTGGGAACCATGGTTATCCTGGGCCTCCACTGCCCCACTCCACCTGGCGTCTCTCGCCCGGGTCCCTCCCACCCCCATACTGACCGGTCTCGGCTGTGCACAGCGGCGTGCCGAATGACGTCCTTCCGGTAGACACTGGTGTAGCTGCACTCGTCACACTTGTAGGGTTTGCTGCCCACGTGGTTGAACATGTGCTCCTGGGAGACAGACAAAAGGATAGTGGGCTGGGGCTTGGCCTCCTCTCCCATCCCCGTCCCTACCACACTTGTGGCCACAGCCTTAGGGTTGCTGCAGGAGCAGCTCACAGAACACAGGCGTGTGGACAACACACCCCGATGCAAGGGTGAAAGCCTAGGAAGGCCCGGGGACTCTCCCCAGCGAGAGCACCCACTCCGTGCTGGCTCACAACTTGACAGAGGAACCTAAGTCTCAGGGTGGAGGCACTTTGTGATGGCAGAGCTTGGAGCTGAAGGCAGGCAGCATGGCGCCACAGCCTCCCCCTCTCCCACTGTGTCACAGGACATCCTCTCTGCAGAACCCAGAGAACAGCCCAAAGCACAGCGTGCACAGAACACAGGGGCTTGTTCTGGCCACCACGCCTGAAAGTACCCTCTCCCACAGCTGCCAACGTGCACATTGGCCAGGCCGAGTCACGGTTTCCTGGGTCAGTAAAATGGGACTATGGACGCCTACGACTTCACTGGGCTGCAACAAGGATTTAATTATCCAGTTACTGCATAAAAGGCTTAGGGCTGCTGCAGGCCACGTGGTAGCTTGCGTTAAGGAGAAAAAGGAACCGTGGTTTGTTTTTTTTCCCCCTGCTCTTGTTGCCCAGGCTGGAGTGCAGTGGTGTGGATCTTGGCTCACTGCAACCTCTGCCTCCCAGGTTCAAGCGATTCTCCTGCCTCAGCATCCCAAGTAGTTGGGATTACAGGCACGCACCACCACACCCAGCTAATTTTCTATTTTTAGTAGAGACGGGGTTCCTGGATGTTGGCCAGGCTGGTCTCAAACTCCCGACCTCAGGTGATCCACCCGCCTCAGCCTCCCAAAGTGCTGGGATTACAGGCGTGAGCCACTGCTCCTGGCCTAAAAGGAACGCTTTTCTTGAGACACATGACTGCCATCTGCTGGAAATCTTTCTAACACATGGAATCAGATGAAAACAGTTTTACGGCGTCTGTGGTGGCGAAGATATGCTGCCGCTGTGCACTGTGCTGCCTGCAAAACTGCCCGCTGCAGCCTTCCCAGCACCTCCCCACATTCCTGCAGGCTCTGAGGAGCTGAGCGTTCTTCAGCGCACCAGTGAGCCAGACACGCATCCTGAAGAGCAGCAGGATGGTGAGCCAGGATGCTCTGTGACCCATTCTCCCTCAGTGGCACCAGCTGGCCTTTGCTTGCCTTCTTCACCCTCCCATAAGCCCCAAGCCTCTTTGGCTCCCGCACCTTGAGAGAGGACCAGCGGCGGGAACGATAGCTGCACTGCAGGCACTTGAAGAGCTGGGGATCGCCAGCCTCATGGGAGTTGACGTGGAAGCGCAGGTCCTCGTGGGACAGAAAGCGAGAACCACAGATGCGGCACAGGAAGGGCCTCAAAAGCGGTTTGGGCGACTTGTAATAGTACCTGCAGGAAGAGGGTGTTGGGGAAAGGTCTGGTGGGGTTGGTGGCTTAACCACACACCTGCCCCACCCTCACCTCTGCTCCACATACTTGCGGTATTTCTTGCCTAGGAAGCGCCTGGAAGGTCGACCTCGGCGCCGGGGTGGAGTGTCATGCTCGTCCGGGCAGGAGGGAGCTGCGTTCTCTGCATCTGACTGGCTCACACCAGCTTCCACAGGGGTCCTGCTTGCCTTGCCCATGGCCACCAGGTGTCCTGGGCCTGAGGAGCTGGGAGCCTCGGGATCCTGTGGCTCTGGAGGGCTCTGTCCACTCTGGGAACTCACTAGAGGCTCTCCTTCCACACCTGCCATGGACATGCCAGGTCACAAGCCAGCCACTGACACACCAGGACAGACGTGGACAAGTGGGCCAGAGGCCAGCCAAAATATCCTCCTACCCAATCATCACAGACCACTGATGGGTGCATCGAGTGACATGACACAGACAGCCTTTGGTTAGAGGGCAGCGTGGATCCTACTGCCCAAGAGCCGACATTCTGTCAGCATGGTAGGACCTGGCCTGGATTAGAGCAGCAGTGAGAGCTGGGACTTTCCAGTCAGGAGACCTGGGTTCCAGGCACAGCTGTCACTGATGTGCTGTGCACCCACAGGCAAAGCCATTCCTTTCCCGGAGTCTCATTTGCCCCATTTATCCAAGGGAGGCCAGAATGGCAGCTTTGGTGACTTCACAGAACATTCTAAGGCTTGGAAAGCAACAGCAGTGCTTTAACACTGGCATTCCCTAGGGAAGTCAGGCAGCTGGCGAGGGCTGATGGGAGGGAAGGAGGGAGAAGACGTGACTTCCGTGCTTGCAAACCATTTGAAGTTTGGACGATCTAAATCTGTTACCTCTTCAAAAACATCGACAGTATTTAAATATTAAATATGTACTAGAAAAATTAACAATACAGACAATGCAGGTAACATTCTGTTTCTGGACCGGGTTATACAGGTGCTTGGTTACACAGATGTGTGCACCTTGTGAAAACTCATTGACCTACGCAGAATATGTGTAACTTTCCGTACATATATGCCTCAGTAAAAAGGCCTTTTTGAAATAGAAACTAAAGAATAAAATAGGCCAGGTGCGGTGGCTCACACCTGTAATCCCAGCACTTTGGAAGGCTGAGGTGGGCGGATCACCTGAGGTCAGGAGTTTGAGACCAGCCTGGCCAATATGGTGAAACCCTGTCTCTACTAAAAAATTAGCTGGTGTGCTGATGGGCGCCTGTAATCCCAGCTACTCAAGGCTGAGGTACGAGAATCGCTTGTACTTGGGAGGCGAGGGTTGCAGTGAGCCGAGATCATGACACTGAACTCCAGCCTGGGCAACAGTGAAACTCCGTCTCAAAAACAAATAATAGTAATAATACAACAATTCTCCAACCATAAACAGCTGCCATTGTACTCTTTTGTGTGTATTTAACCCTTAAGCAATCCTAATAAGCCTGCTGCTATAACCTCCATGCATAAATAAAGGGACTGGAGATTTAAGCTCCAAGTCACACAGACTGCAGGCGGCAGAGCCGGTGCTCACACCACGGCTGGGTCCTTCCTGTCCCCCAGCCATTAATGCTCTGAACCAGGGCTCCTCTGATAGTCCCAGGCCTCAGACTGACTTCTCTCTTCTTATTTCAGTCATATTTAAAATTTATCTTATTCATTCAGTGATAAAGACCCAAATTTCTCTTTTGCTATGACAAATTGTGGTGAAAGGCATTTCCATAAAGCTGAGATAGATTCCTGAGTCAAGGTTTCTTGAGCTTGAGTCTTTGAGGGCTTTCCCCTTTCCCAGGAGGCCTGCAGGTGACCTGGTTTGAGACAGCTGCCCTGCAGGGCACACTCAGTCCCCAGAACTCCACAGAGACAAGCAGGGAGTGAGGCCACTCCTGACCCACCCACACGAGCCCCTCCCAAGACCAAATCTCACCATCTGGGAGGTCTGAGATCTCCAGGCGGGGCAGCTTCCGGGGCCGGCCAGGTCTCCTTCGGGGCCTTGGGGTACTGGGGGTGGGGCGCTGGAGCCGAAGCTGCCGGCCTCGGGGCTCATCCTCAGCTGGATTATAGTCGCTATCCTCTGTGGGGGACAGTAAAGTTGGTGAACAGTGGCAGGACCTGCCCTTTCAGCCCTAACCCCCTTCCCAGCTCACTTCCCCACCCCTGTGTACACTCCTCCTCCGAGCCCACAGTGATGCTTCCTCCAGAAAGCCCTCCTGGTCTCCTTTGGCTGACTTGGCGTTCCTGCCCTGAGCCCCTGAAGTTCTTTCTCTACCCTTCCTGGCACCTACCACTAGCTCATAAAGCACCTTCATGTGAATAGGGAAAAGGCACCCCTTCCTCCAGACAGTGTACAGCCAGTTAGAAAAAAGTTTAAATAAACATTAAAGTCCACAAACTCCACGGCGGCCTTATCCAAAACAGCTGCCATCGGCCGTTATGTAGCTATTGAGCCCTTGAAATATGCCTAGTCCAAACTGAGATATAATTAAGTGTAAAATAATGAATTTCAAAAAATTGGTATTAAAAAACTCACCAACAATTTTATTTATTTATTTTTTGCATTTTTAGCAGAGACGGGGTTTCACCGTGTTAGCCAGGATGGTCTCGATCTCCTGACCTTGTGATCCGTCTGACCTTGTGATCCGTCTGCCTCAGCCTCCCAAAGTGCTGGGCTTACAGGCGTGAGCCACCGTGCCCGGCCAAAACACCAATTGTTATAATGACAGCATACTGAAATATTTTAGGGCCAGGCACAGCAGCTCACACCTGTAATTCCAGTGCTTTGGAAGGCTGAGGTGGGAGGACTGTTTGAGGACAGGAGTTTGAGACCAGCCTGGGCAACTCAGCAAGACAATTTCTTGGCTGGGCGCAGTGGCTCAAGCCTGTAATCCCAGCACTTCGGGAGGCCGAGATGGGCATCCTGGCTAACACGGTGAAACCCCGTCTCTACTAAAAAATACAAAAAACTAGCCGGGCAAGGTGGCGGGTGCCTGTAGTCCCAGCTACTCGGGAGGCTGAGGCAGGAGAATGGCGTGAACCCGGGAGGCGGAGCTTGCAGTGAGCTGAGATCCGGTCACTGCACTCCAACCTGGGCGACAGAGCAAGACTCCATCCCAAAAAAAAAAAAAAAAAAAAGACAATTTATTTTTCTTTCTTTCTTTTTTTTTTTTTTTTTTTTGAGACGGAGTCTTGCTCTGTCACCCAGGCTGGAGTGCAGTGGCACGATCTGGACTCACTGCAAACTCCACCTCCCAGGTTCAAGTGATTATCCTGCCTCGGCTTCCCAAGTAGTTGGGATTACAGGTGCCCACCACCACACCCAGCTAATTTTTTGTATTTTTAGTAAAGACGGGGTTTCACCATGTTGGCTAGGCTGGTCTTGAACTCCTGACCTCATGTGATCCGCCTGCCTCAGCCTCCCAAAGTGCTGGGATTACAGGCGTGAACCACCACGCCCAGTATTTCTCTTTTTTTCGTTTTTTTAAGACAGGGTCCCGCTCTGTCGCTAAGGTTGGAGTGCAGTGGCACAATTACAGTTCACTGCAGTCTTGACCTCCTGGGCTCAAGTGATCCTCCCAAGTAACTGAGACTACAGGCACATACCACTCCGGCCTAATTTTTGCATTTTTCATAGAGATGGGGTTTCACCATGTAGTCCAGGTTGGGCGACCCCGTTTCCACAAAAACTAAAAAATTAGCCAGGCATGCTGGCAGGCATCTGTAGCGCTAGCTACTCGGGAGGCTGAGATGGGAAGATGGCTTGAGCTCAGGAATTCAAGGTAACAGTGAGCAACGATCATGATGCTACACTCCAGCCTGAGCAACAGGGCGAGGACCTTCTCTCACACCTTTATTTGTATTCTATTTCTGTGGTGCAATTGTGAACAGGGCCCCCTGTGCTCTTTTCCAGTGTGCAGCCTGCACAACTGTACACAAAGGTCCTGGTCCCAGAGCACAACCTCCTCTGTCTTATACTGGAGGGACCTATGGATATGTCTCTGCCAGTTCCCCTTTACTGGCCCTCCAAGTGAAAGCTCAGTGAGTATGTCTAGATGGGCGTAGGGATGGCAGGCCTAGAAACCATGGTGGCCTACCCTCCAGGTCATCAATGGCTCCAGCGTCTACAATGTCGTCATCGTCCTCCTCCTCCGGTCCCTCTTCCTCTTGGGTCTTGGTGGAGGAGCTCCACTTCCGTAGACGTCCTCTTTTACCAGATGCTGCTGTGGCTGCTGCTACTGGGGGTGGGGGGAGGGTAAGACAAGCTTGCCATGTCTGGCTCCCAGCACCCCACCCCCACCCATGCAGTCCAAGCAGGTAGGCTGCTACTGAGGCACCTGGACGGAAGTGGCGCTCCCGCATGTGGCGCAGCAGTGTGGCCTTGGTGCTGCTCCGGTACTGGCACATCTTGCACTTGAACTGCTGCACCACCACCACCTCCATCATGGCCTCCAGGCTCTGCAGGTCTGGTTCTTCAGCACCAGAGGCTGGAGGCAGCTGCACCGGGGAGCTGGGCCCACCCTGTGCCTCCTCAGATGGCTCCAGGCATGTGGATGTGGATGTGGGGCCATCTGCCAGGGCCTCAATGGCTGCCAGGCTGTGGGCCAAGGTGGAACTGGACATTGGTGATGTCATGGGGGCTCCTAGGGGTAGGTGAGGCAATTGGTGGGCGGTTACATGGAGGGCAGCACTGGCCGTGAGCTGTAGCTACCCCTCCTAGGCAGACCCAGGGAGTGCAGAACCAAATTCCCCACCCGAGGCCACCCAGTCAGTAGGAAAACTGAGACCCAGAGTCGTGGATACCCTGCCAGGGCCACAGAGGAAATCCGGAGCAGAGCCTGTCCTCATCTATCCCCCTGCCCACTGCAGGTCTTCCCTGATTCTGGCACCTGGGGTCTTACCATCATCTGGGCCCTGCAGGATCAGGTACCTCGTGGTCTCAGCCCCGCCATCCTCGGCACTGGTCACAGTGATGCAGCCTGGGCAGAGTTGGGGAAGGGTCACACCTCCTGGGGAGGGGTTCCCAGCAACAGGCCCACCCCCATGGGCCCCACTTTGGTCTGTGAGCAGGGCTGGTCCATACTCATTCTGGCTCCCATGTGTGACTGCAAACCAGCTGTGTCGCCCCCTGAGCCTCAGCTGACTTCCTTGGCAGGGCTGTCTGGAGGTCTAGTGTGACAAGCTGACTCAGCAGCTGGCCCACACTTACACAAGATGCCACAGCTACACCAGCTGCCCAGGCTTTGACCACCAAACCTGAAAAGTCCTCCTTCCTCTCCAAACTTCTCAAAGTAAAGGACTAGCTCCTGCACCACTTTCTTAGGGCTAGCTTCCCAGACTATCCCAGGCCTTTTCGAGGTACTATAGTCTCTATAAATATCATTAACAAAAAGTGGGTACAGCACCATGTGTCATGGCTCATGTCTGTAATCCCAATACTTTGGGAGGATGAGGCAGGAGAAGTGCTTGAATCAGAAGTTCAAGAAAAGCCTGGCCAACCCAGCAAAAAGGTGGTGTGCACCTGTAATCCCAGCTACCCTGGAGGCCGAGGCAGAGAATCCCTTGAGCCCAAGAGTCTGAGGTTGCAGCGCACTATGATTGCACTGCTCTCCAGCCTGGGCGACACGGCTCTCGAGTCAGACTGTCTAAGCTCATGGCCCGACACCCCACACTGCTTGCTGGTGAGAGTGGGTAACTTATGTATGTCCTCAGTGCCTCATATTTTTCATGTGGACTGTGAACATAACATTCTTTACCTTTTGGGGTTATTGGGAGGATTAAATGAGCTACTGTATGTAAAGTTTAGAACAGTCCTGGGCACAAGGTAAGCAATAACAGTTTATATTATTTATTGAGAGTCTGTCGTGTGCCAGGCGCTATGCTGAGAATCTTATCGTGTTGTCTCATTAAATCCTCATTTACCACCGTGAGACAGGGGTGACTGTTTCCACTCTGCACATTCCGCATGGTAAAGTAATTTGCCTGAGTTCATGCAGCTAGGGTGGGCACAGCTGGCTGCAGGACACTGCAGGGAAACCCCTGTGGGGCTCCACTGCCTGACTCACTCTGGATGAGGTCGGGCCCGATGGTGGACTCGATGATCTTGTCGATGGCTGAGCCCAGGTCCGAGGAGGAAGCTGTGCAGTCGGACACCAGCATGTTGGGGTCTGGGAGTGCACTAGAGTGCACAAGTGCTGGGGGACCGCCTGTCACCCCTGCCACTGGCCCATGGGACACAGATGATGAATCAGGGAGGTAGCCATTAGGCAGGGGGTCTGCGCTCGAGCTGCTCTCGGATACCTCCTCCTGAGGGGCATGAAACAGGGAGGTAAGAAGTTTAGCAGCAGGGTATGGGGCAGGGCAGCCTGCTAACTCCCACCTGCTAGACAGAGCTCTCTGGCCCAAGGACATGGTCAGTGGAGCCACTCATGCCCTCAGCCCCACTGAGGACCAGTGACAGAGGCCCTCCAATCACAGAGTCCCCCCAGGAAAAAGTCACAGGGTCCCTGGATCTCATCACGGGATACCCCAAAATAAGGGAAGGGACTCCTAAGCCACAGCCAGGGTCTACACCACAGCCAGGGGGAGCTATTGTCATTGGGCTTTTGCATAAATCATTCCCTCTGCCTGAAACTCTTCCCAGCATCACCCTATGGCTAAATCTTACCCAGCCTTCTCACCACCATTTAGGTAGTACCTCTTCTAGGAAGTCAATGCTGACTTTGAGGCCAAGTCAGGACTTCTTCACCCTCAGTGCTGCAGCTGCCTGTGTCCCCAGCACCACACCACTGTGGGGTTCATCGTGCCTTGTAACAGCCTTCCTGCCAGACTGTGCCCTCCACAAGGGCCTGGAACAAACTTGTCTTTTCCCCTGCTGTATCTCCAGGGCCCAGCACATGCTGAGCACATGGTAGGCCCCCATCTCTGCTGAACTAATGAAACCCCAGGACCCCAAAGTGATGACCACTGCTGTGCACTTCTATCACGTGATATACTGAATATGATCATTATCTTGCAGATAAGAATGGCTAATACATGTATTGAGTGCTTACAATGTGCTGAGCACTGTTTTAATTATTAGCTTTGCATATGTTAATTTATTTCATCCTCACAAAAACTCTATGAGGCAGGTCTATTTACCATTCCCACTTTACAGATGAGGAAACAGAG
>NW_012102643.1:2176946-2185686 GCF_000951045.1 Mandrillus leucophaeus | reverse complement strand
AGTGGGTAACTTATGTATGTCCTCAGTGCCTCATATTTTTCATGTGGACTGTGAACATAACATTCTTTACCTTTTGGGGTTATTGGGAGGATTAAATGAGCTACTGTATGTAAAGTTTAGAACAGTCCTGGGCACAAGGTAAGCAATAACAGTTTATATTATTTATTGAGAGTCTGTCGTGTGCCAGGCGCTATGCTGAGAATCTTATCGTGTTGTCTCATTAAATCCTCATTTACCACCGTGAGACAGGGGTGACTGTTTCCACTCTGCACATTCCGCATGGTAAAGTAATTTGCCTGAGTTCATGCAGCTAGGGTGGGCACAGCTGGCTGCAGGACACTGCAGGGAAACCCCTGTGGGGCTCCACTGCCTGACTCACTCTGGATGAGGTCGGGCCCGATGGTGGACTCGATGATCTTGTCGATGGCTGAGCCCAGGTCCGAGGAGGAAGCTGTGCAGTCGGACACCAGCATGTTGGGGTCTGGGAGTGCACTAGAGTGCACAAGTGCTGGGGGACCGCCTGTCACCCCTGCCACTGGCCCATGGGA
Source organism: Mandrillus leucophaeus (assembly GCF_000951045.1). Classification (NCBI taxonomy): domain Eukaryota; kingdom Metazoa; phylum Chordata; class Mammalia; order Primates; family Cercopithecidae; genus Mandrillus; species Mandrillus leucophaeus. The sequence continues at coordinate 2,185,138 of NW_012102643.1, read as the reverse complement.
CACAGATGATGAATCAGGGAGGTAGCCATTAGGCAGGGGGTCTGCGCTCGAGCTGCTCTCGGATACCTCCTCCTGAGGGGCATGAAACAGGGAGGTAAGAAGTTTAGCAGCAGGGTATGGGGCAGGGCAGCCTGCTAACTCCCACCTGCTAGACAGAGCTCTCTGGCCCAAGGACATGGTCAGTGGAGCCACTCATGCCCTCAGCCCCACTGAGGACCAGTGACAGAGGCCCTCCAATCACAGAGTCCCCCCAGGAAAAAGTCACAGGGTCCCTGGATCTCATCACGGGATACCCCAAAATAAGGGAAGGGACTCCTAAGCCACAGCCAGGGTCTACACCACAGCCAGGGGGAGCTATTGTCATTGGGCTTTTGCATAAATCATTCCCTCTGCCTGAAACTCTTCCCAGCATCACCCTATGGCTAAATCTTACCCAGCCTTCTCACCACCATTTAGGTAGTACCTCTTCTAGGAAGTCAATGCTGACTTTGAGGCCAAGTCAGGACTTCTTCACCCTCAGTGCTGCAGCTGCCTGTGTCCCCAGCACCACACCACTGTGGGGTTCATCGTGCCTTGTAACAGCCTTCCTGCCAGACTGTGCCCTCCACAAGGGCCTGGAACAAACTTGTCTTTTCCCCTGCTGTATCTCCAGGGCCCAGCACATGCTGAGCACATGGTAGGCCCCCATCTCTGCTGAACTAATGAAACCCCAGGACCCCAAAGTGATGACCACTGCTGTGCACTTCTATCACGTGATATACTGAATATGATCATTATCTTGCAGATAAGAATGGCTAATACATGTATTGAGTGCTTACAATGTGCTGAGCACTGTTTTAATTATTAGCTTTGCATATGTTAATTTATTTCATCCTCACAAAAACTCTATGAGGCAGGTCTATTTACCATTCCCACTTTACAGATGAGGAAACAGAGCTAGATGTTGGGTAGCTTGCTCAAGATCACACGGTTTGGAAGTGGCACAGCCAGGAGGAGACGGTTTACAAAATGTTTGCAAGAGGATGTCTGGTGGGAGCTCACAAGCACCTTTGAAAGCAAGTATTTCTGCTCTACTTTAGCCAGGAGACTGAGGCTCAAAGAGGTCTCCCAGTAAACTGGAGGCAGGACCCGGTCTTAACCCAGGACACCTGCCTTTTTTTTTTTGTTTTTTTCGGTAGAGATGAGGTCTCGCTATGTTGCCCAAGCTGGTCTCCAACTCCTGGGCTCAAGTGATCCTCCCACCTCAGTCTTCCAAAGTGCTGGGATTACAGGCAGCGAGCTACCACGCCTGGCCTAGACATCTGCCTCTCAAAGTGTGAGGGCTGTGGGTACTATAGTAGCTAAGACCACAGCCTAGATTTGAATCCTGGCTCTGTCTGCACTCGGTAGGTACCTCGGCATCCTTTTCTATAAGATGTGGAGAAAAATGGTATGTGTCTTAGAAGGTATGAAGCCCCCATTTTAGGGGCTTGGCTTGGTGCCTGGCTCACAGTAAACCAGAAACACCAAGTATTAGCTACAAACAAGCCTTGCTGTTTCCTCTTGGCTGTCAGGCACTGATGCTCGCGGTCCTTGCCTCCACCCACGCCGTCCAGCCCGGTCTATACCTGAGAGCGGCTGCCGCGGTCCGAGCTTTGCCCCACGCCAGAGTCATCGGCCTCTGCCTGCCCCGGGGCGGCCGCGGCGTCGCTGCTGTCGGCCGACACAGCTTCCGAGGTGCCCACATCCAGGCCGCTCTCAGAGGGCTCCTCGGGCCGGCCAGGCCCAGGGGCCGCGTCGCTGCTGCTCTCCACCTCGTTCTCCTCCATCGGATCAGCGGGCTGCCTGACAGCGTGGCGTAGGGTCTGGGGACTTCACTCTGCGAAGAGAGGTGACCGTGGCTGGAACAAGTGGGCCATCTCCCCAGCCCCGGCAACCGCAGCCCACCCAGCTGCACCCCTGCGCCCATTTTGCAGATGCAAAAACTGAGTCTCCGACGGGGCGGGGCTTCCTGGTGTATTGCGAGGGGAGCTCGGGACAAACTTGACGGAGAAGCTGTGCTTCCCAGGCTAAGGCCCTTCCCGTGAGGGTGGTCAATGGCTGGTAATCTTGACCCTTTCCCTCGCCCCCACGATTCTCGTGGAGCGTTTCTCTCTGTGAGTCCTATCCGGGCTCCGTGGTTCAGCCCTTCAGCCCCCGCGTCCCCCCGGGTTGCAGGGTCGGTGGTACAGCCCGCTGGCCCCCTGGGTCAGTGGTTCGCTCCCCCCGGGTTCCCCTGTGGAGGGGGCTGACAGCGACGGTCTCGGGGCCTGGCGACTAGGGGCTGTCCCCGGCGCTGCCTGTGCTCCAGGCCCGACGCCATCTTGTGGTGGCGCCGGGTTTCCGCTCAGGCAAGTGCGAGAGCGACTAAAGGGCCTGGGACCCCGGGGCCCTGTTCGGACAGCCCCGCCGGCCCGGGAACTCGCCTCCGGGTAACCTCGCAGTGTGACCTCACTCCACGGCAGGGTACGGTGGGGCCGCCTGACTCTACCCGAAGCTCACCTGAGGCTTTCGTAGCCACGTTCCTCTCTGACTCCGGCATCGACGAGGTCGCCATCCTCTTTCCCCCGCTGCGGAGGAACCCATCGGCCTATTGTAGGCCGGAACTACTTCTCCCGCTGGCCCCGGGAAAGACACATATTCAGTGTTCCGGAAGGTCGCTCCGAGGCCTCAAAACCATAATCGGGTCTGAAGAGACTCTGAGATTTTATACGTCGGCTAGTATTTGGCATGGGGCCCACTATGGGTTGGGGACTACTTTATCTCCTGGCGGAGTGTTACATAGGAGTGGTTGTGACGTCATTCTGGGTCCCTTCCTGGGCCGCAGGGTTGGGCGCGGTGAATGCGGGCCCAGCTCTCTTGGGGCGTGGCTCCCGATGGCTTGGCCGCGCCCATCCTACAACAGCCTTGAAGAGCGGTGGCCGCGGGTGGCTTTGGCTTGGCAAAAGAGGAGTTTATGTTGTCAGTCATTTTACTTGACTCATGACCTATTACTTAGCGCGCTTCTGCAGCCTAGTCGATCTCTGTCCGTTAGTTTTGATGTGTTTTGTTGGGAAGGGAATGTATAATTATTGTTGTACAGATAGGGAAACTGAGGTGTGGGTATGGGAAGGGCTGGTCCAAAATCACATCCAATGAAGGGGATTCAGGAGCCAAGTACGGATGGCAGGGGTCGGGGAAATGGAGGAAGTTAATGCTTGTCCCTTAGGGTTGTATACATATTTGGTAATATTAATAGAGCTGAGGCCGGGCGCTGTGGCTCACGCCTGTAATTCCAACATTTTGGGACGCCAAGGCGGGAGAATCGCTTGATCCCAGGAGTTCCAAACCAGCCTGGGCAAAAGAGCGAGACCCCATCTCTACAAAAAAAAAAAAAAAAAAAAATTAGCCAGGCATGGTGGTGCGTGCCTATAATCCTAGTTGCTCCGGAGGCTGAGGTGGGAGGATCGCTTGAGTCTGGGAGGTTGAGGCTGCAGCGAGCCGTGATCACACCACTGCACTTCAGCCTGGACTACAGAGCGAGACCCTGTTTTAAAAATTAAATAAATACAAGTCAACTACCTATCCTTTAAAAGTGGAGAAAGAAAAAAAATTTAGAGTCTGCTAAAGTCTGCTGCCATTAAGGTATGTCCTTCTTCCGGAATGCCTGAAATGTTACCTTCTGTTAATTAAGACTTTTTTTAGCAGTTTGCAGTGGAAGAGCACAAGAGGGAGTAAGGCGCTCTGGTTTTTGTCCCTAAGTCTCTGTAGTTCCATAGGCTATTTTCCTTAATTGAAAGATACAAATTTTGGGGGGAAAAGTCTCAAAAACTCTCCTAAACAGGCTGGGTGCAGTGGCTCATGCCTGTAATCTCAGCACTTCAGGCGGCTGAGGCGGGCGGATCACCTGAGGTCGGGAGTTTGAGACCAGCCTGACCAACATGGAGAAACTCTGTCTCTACGAAAAATACAAAATTAGCCGGGTGTGGTGACTCATGCCTGTAATCCCAGCTATTCAGGAGGCTGAGGCAGGAGAATCGCTTGAACCCGGGAGGGGGAGGTTGCAGTGAGCCGAGATCACGCCATTGCCCTCCAGCCTGGGGAACAACAGCAAAACTCTGTCTCAAAACAAACAAACAAAAAACTCCTAAGGAGAAAACCTATTAAAAAGGAGAAAGGGGCCGGGCACGGTGGGTCACACCTGTAATACCAGCACTTGGGAGGCCGAGGCCGGTGGATCACTGGAGATCAGGAGTTCGAGACCGTCCTGGCCAACATGGTGAAACTCTTGTCTCTACTAAAATTACAAAAATTTACTGGGCGTGGTGGCACGCGCCTGTAGTCCCAGCTACTGAGGCAGGAGACGCTGAGGCAGGAGAATCGCTTGAACCCCAGAGGCGGAGGTTGCCGAGATTGTACCATTGCGACAAGAGAGTAACTCCATCTCAAAAATTAAAAAAATTAATAAAAAGGACAAAGGGTGCTTTGAGCTGTTATTTGTGTGCACTTGTGTATGAGGGGATTGATCTGGTCCTTTTCTTAGGTAAAGTTTTCTTCCCTAGGTTTCCCTTTTGGGTTGAGGGAATAGAACAGGAGGCCCCTAGATAGGTTGGGACCCTCGTCCCCTGTCCCTTGCAACCAGCAAGACCAGGCCCCAGAGCAGCTCTGAAGACCTAGGTCAGCACTGGCATGATGACAGGTTGGTTTTACTATCTCTAGGCAGTTTTCCCATATGGACCCCATTCCTTAGCCCTGCAGAGGCATCTGCCCCCCCATGCCAGTAGGGTAGTAGGGTGCATCCTACATCTGACTAAATCACCTCTCCCAAGGTTGGGGTACTCAGAAGTAGCCCCACAGTACCCTCATTCCCCTTCCCACTGAGACTTAAGCCTCCTAGGAGGTAGAGGCTGCAGTGAACTATGAGTGCACCACTGCATTCTGGCTCAGGTGAGAGAGTGAGACCCTGTCTATTAAAAAGAAAAAAAAAAAAAGACTCAACCCTAGTCTTGGCCTTTGCCACAGCATCACAAGATTGCAGAATGTCATGGTAGAGATGGAACAGCCTCATCATGAAACTGAAGAGGAGCCCAAGGCCCAGAGGGGGAAAGCTAATAGCCCAAGGTCTCATGGCTCCTTGGAAACATATCAGAACCCTTCCATCATAAAGACAAGCAGGCAAATCCTTGTATTCTGCCTGTGAATCCAGGGTTTGTTCCTCCAGAGTGTGCAGTCTAGTTCTGGTCTCAGCTTTATTTTTTTGTTTTCTCTTTAAAATTTGTTTTGTCTTTCAAAACATTGTGTATAGAGATGGCGACTAGCTATTTTGCCCAGGCTGGTCTTGAACTCTATGGCCCTAGCTTAGAGAGACTTATGGAAGCAGTGAAGGGGCTCTGGGTCAGAGGACATTAAAGTGGACCATTGAGAAAAAGGTACAAGAGCCAAGAGGGAAAGAGGAGGGAAGATGCCAGGCAGTATGTGTGCTTTCCTGAGTCATGGTTTTTTGTTTTTTTTTTTAAATTTGCTTCCACAGAGCTTTATTTCCATTTGGTCCAAGGCTTGGAAGAAGGCTCCAGGGTAATTAAAAAGCTGCCTAGTGGCTGGAGAGAGAGGCTTAGGCAGAAGCCCTGATACTTTGGGAGGGGACTTAAGGCTCCCAGTCGTGCTTGAGGGCGGGTGAGCCTTTCCAAGAGAACCTTGCCCAGGCCAGCCTGGGGGCCGGCTACCCTGGGAAGGTTGGTCAAGTGGTCACCCATCTTGATGAGTTTCACTTCCTCATCTAAGAAGTGACTCTACAGGAAGTCACAGAGATGGAGGTCTGTGCGGGTAGAACTCAGGGCTTGAAGATCCAAAAGGGGCCTGGTTCAGATTTTTCTCCAGGGCCATGGCAGCTTCCGTGGCATTCAGGGTTTTTTAATTTTATTTTATTTTACTCACCCAGGCTGGAGTGCAGTGGCGTGATCTCAGCTCACTGCAACCTCTGCCTCCCAGATTCAAGAGATCCACCTCAGCCTCCTGAGTAGCTGGTACTACAGGCATGCGCCACCACACCTGGCTAATTTTTTTTTGTGTTTTTAGTAGAGATAGGATTTCACCGTGTTGGCCAGGCTGGTCTTGAACTCCTGACCTCAACTGATCTGCCTGCCTTGGCCTCCCAAAGTGCTGGGATTACAGGCATGAGTCACCACGTCCAGCCATGTCCAGGGTCTTATCTATCTCAATTTGGGCCAGCTTCTGGATGTCCTGGAAGAGAGTGCAGCCGCTGTGCTGGTTTTGCATCTTCAAGGCACCCTTGCGCTTCTCCTCAGTCAATTTGTGGAAGAAGTGGCCCACGCCCTCCAGAGCCACATTGTCGCAGTGTAAATAGAAGCCCAGAGAGAGGCAGATAAGGAGGCCTGCATGTGCAAATTGTCCAGGTGGTTCATGGCGCCTCCACCAGGTGGAATAATTCTGACGAATCTGGGAGCTCATGGGTTGGTAAGAAGGAGCTAACCACAAACAATGGTGTTGGGCGGACCCAGAAGCAGGAGGTGGCTGAGAAGATGGTCCCTAAGGTTGCAAGTGGAGAGGAGATTGATGGTGAGAGGCTGGAAGAGAGGAAGTCCCAGGATCTCTTCCGTCCAAACACTGTTCAAGCAAGACACAGATCTGTGGGACTGCCAAACGTGACTCCGCCGCCGAGTCATGGTATCTTAAGGAAGCAGGAGTTGTTAAATCATCTTCCACTGTAGAGAGGCAGCAGCTGAGGCTCAGAGAGGAGAAATGACTTTTCCAGGGTCATGCAGCCAGGAGGATGGAGCTAGTATATGGAACCAGGTCTGCCTCATTCCATAGTAATCATACACTTATGCCGGGTGCGATGGCTCACGCCTGTAATCCCAACACTTTGGGAGGCCGAGGCAGGAGGATCACTTGAGGTCAGGAGTTCAAGACCAGTCTGGCCAACATGGTGAAATCCCGTGTCTACCACAAAATACAAAAATTAGCCAGGCATGGTGGCGCACGCCTGTAATCCCAACTACTCGGGAGGCTGAGGCAGGAGTATTGCTTTAACCTGGGAGGTGGAGGTTGTAGTGAGTTGAGATTGCGCCACTGCACTCCCACCTGGGTGACAGAGCGAGACTCCATCTCAAAAAAAAACAAAAACAAAAGCAAAAAAAGAAATACCTTAAGTTACTCCGTGCCAGTCACCATTCTAAGTGGTCTATTTACATTCATTTATTTATCCTCACAACCACCCTATGAACCTACAAAGTGGTTGTCATTATTATCTCCATTTTACATATGAGGAAACTGAGGCACAGAACAATAAAAGAATCTACCTAAGTAAAGAATGGAGCTAGGATTGAAAACTAAGCAATGTGTTAGGCTGGGCGCGGTGGCTAACACCTGAAATCCCAGCACTTTGGGAGGCTGAGGCAGGCAGATCACCAGAAGTCTGGAGTTCTATTGTGGGAACTGGCCAGCAATCCGCAATGCAGCGGGGCTCTCTCTTTGCTCTCAGGCAGATTGGCAGGTCGAGAAATAATAGACACACACAAGATAGTGAAAGCTGGGTCCAGGGAGGGTCACCGCCTTCTGGTCCCGCGGTGCCAACAATACACTGGATATGCCAGCAGTTATTATTAAGCTTAGTGAGGGCAGGGGTAGGTTAGTGAGGGATTTAGGGTCATTTGATTATGAGGTGAGATGGTCACATGGGGATGAAGTAATTCTTTAACATAACATCCGTATGCAGAAGTACAGTATACAGAGACAAGAATTTACAATATAGTGTGTGCATCAGTCATTTCTAACAGAGCCTTAAAACAGGAACAGCAGTAACAGTTGCAGCAAAAGTTGGTTACAAACAATTCATAGAAATAGGACTTGATGTTTGATTTCTAACAGAACCTTGAAACAGGAACATAGTCTTTCCATCACCATGATTAGCAAAATATTAATCAGCAGTAACAGTTGCAGCAAAAGCTGGTTACAAACAATTCATAGAAACAGGACATGAAGTTAGACAACTGGTTAGAGCGGAATTTCTCAGAAGGGAGTACGCCTTAACCCTAAAGAGGCCTAGAAGAGCCGCGGCAAGATGAGGGCGTTTATAGCCCTATCTCATCCATATGGACGGGCGCCCCCCATGCATCCGTTTATAGACTTTCCACAAGGGTCGCATTCCATTCCCAGAGCTATGAACATCTGCTTTT
>NW_012102643.1:2170952-2176101 GCF_000951045.1 Mandrillus leucophaeus | reverse complement strand
TATTTATTTTACATATAGACTTTTACACTAGCTATTGAAAAATAAAGTAGGCTCTGCTACAGTTTCCCCTGAAAATTTATAAGAAGTGTTGAGATTGTTGGAAGGTAGTTTTTAAGTACAGGTGCACTACCCTAAAAGACTTGTCCATTATCAATAAAGTGATAGTATTTGTGAAATTATTATTCCTGTTCAGGAATACTATTTCTTAAATCTCCTGGGAATTTGTGGCATAATAAAGCACATTCAAAGTTCTAATGTATTTATGAGCTCATTTTCAAAATAGTAAGTTTGTCATCTTTAAAATGAACATGACTTGCTTCCTTGATTTCTGAAATGAATTAGTTGAAGATTGCTGTAGAAATCTTTATTTCATCTTTTTAGAGTTTTTGGCAATTTTATTATACAACAGTTACCATTAGAGAAGGGGGAAAGGGCTTTTGGGTGTGTATTTGTAGGTACTAAGAGATTTACTAAATATAGTAGATTAGCACTGTCACACTTGTTCAAGTAGTTTCAAACATAGAAAATTAAGTATCAGAGGCAGGTATATAGAACAATGTAGTCTTTTTTTTTCTTCAAGTTTAAACATTTAAATTGTGGTAGAAGCAATGTATTCAGAAGGTGAAAAACCTACCTCAGTTACATGTGGTTTGTGTTTTCTGGATTAATCTGGATTTTATAATTAGAAATAAAAATGTAAGATTTTGAATGCACTTAATAATTCCTTGAAAATAATACAAGTCAGTGTAATAGAGAAGCTTTCATATATTCAGCACTGTGAGACAAAACAGCAGAGACCTTGGATTTGATAATTGATCTGATATCCTGGACAGTATTCATATGTACAGTGATAGCTATCTTTCTTTGGGGTTTTTTTGTGTGCATATGTGTGTAGTTTTATGGTTCTGAATTGGTGACCCGTAAGTTCCATGTAGTGCTGGCACTTATTTAATAACTATTCATGATATTGTTAATAACTTGCTATAGGATTCAGGCATATATTTTTAGCATAAGAAGCCAAATACACCAGCTTGTCATTGGAGAGAATCTATTAAGTGAGAAAAACATTCAGGACTCAGACCTTTAACATGGTAAAGTTAGTGCTAAACATGGTCAGATTGGGTCTGAGCCTATCCTAATATGTAACCATAAAGCTTGACTTTTGCATTGGAACTGTGCTTTCATAAATAAAGGATATCCCATGGGATTGTAATCGTAATCCCAATTACAGTCTCTAAGATTGTAATTGATATTATCTGAGAAGTAATGTGACACGTTTCTTTTGTTGTTACATTAAGCTGAAAACATAATACTAATAAACAACTAACAGTTTGCTTATCACGCACATCAACTAAGGCACCTTCCCCCATGCTAAGTTTCTCCTGGATTTATGGAAGTTGGTTGTTTCCCAGTTTAAAAACTTGAACTGGTATTACCTAAGAAAACCTGAGTCCATATTGTTTTTATTTTACTTAGCCAGAATCTCATAGCGTGTTAAAGTCATATCCTTAGCCCCACTAAAAATAACTATGTCTATGTGAGAGGAATATTGTATGTGGGAGCTGTATTAAATACTATTATAGGTGTTACAGAATCTTTAAATAAATGGACATGGACCAACCTTCCATCTAGTAGTATACGATCTACGTAGTGCATGTCAGTAGCACAAAATGCAGTCTTAGTTAGCATTAGCCTGTTTAATCTGAATAGTTTACTCAAAAGTATTTCTTTGTGTTAATTATTCAGCCATTGTTTTTAGACCTAGTTAATAGGTCCTATTTAATTTGCTGCAACGTTTATTGAATGGTGGAGTGAAAGAACTGATGCATACTGGGAAATATCTTACCATTTTTTAAAGATAATGTTACATTAGGAAAAGAACACTTTTAAGGAATTTATAGCAGTGATGAAATGAATTCAGTCATATCAGATACAGCAAACTGTTGATGGTATTTAAATGTGACTTCAAGTTAGTATTTCTGTATATATTATTGATTACTGGTTTGCTTTTAGATATGTAAGTCTGTTCTGATCTACAGTTCACATATCGTGTCTGGTAATAATAGAATGTTAGTGATGATCACTTGGTTGACATTGATTAAGTGCCTATGTTTTGTTTTGTTTCCTCCTCTGGATACCAAATAGGTATATACCACTTTTTTGCTGAACTTATTTCTTGGAAGATTTGGCTGTGCTATTCAGGGTTTTTATTCTTATGTTTTTCTTCTAAACTTAAGTAGCATCCTGCTGCTACCATATTAAAGCTAAAATTTAACTTTTGTGGAAGAATCAGCTAATTCAGGTAATCCAAATATTTGTGGAAAAACATCTGGATAATTTATTGAACACAATAGCATTGTGTAGACAGCTTTGATTATTCCCATTGCATAGGTTTTTATTGTGGAATAGTCAACTTAATATAGATTCACTTTTAATTTGCATGTATAAAGTAATACTCAATAAAAATTTTTCATTTATTTAAAAAAAAAAAAAAAAACTAAGCCATCTGGCTCTAGACTCCATACTTTTAGATTGCTGTACCATTTCTCATCATAATGCCTGACTCTTAGGTGATACTTTGTCTTCTCCCGAGTCAGGCCAGGTAGTTACTATTTTCCTATTTTACAGATGAGGAAATTGAAGCCCAGAGAGGGGAACTGACTTGCTCAAGATCACACACATTTTCTGGTGTAATAGAAAGGGCTGTGAGCTGAGGCCAGATCTCCTGAGGCAGATAATAATCACTCTAGCAGTTATTTATTTATTTATTTGTTTGCTTATTTATTTATTTATTTTTGAGACGGAGTCTCCCTCTGTCACCCAGGCTGGAGTGTAGTGGCGCAATCTCGGCTCACTGCAAGCTCTGCCTCCCGGGTTCACGCCATTCTCCTGCCTCAGCCTCCCGCGTAGCTGGGACTACAGGCGCCGGCCACCACGCCCAGCTAATTTATGTTTGTATTTTTAGTAGAGACGGGGTTTCACCGTGTTAGCCAGGATGGTCTCGATCTCCTGACCTCATGATCTACCCGCCTTGGCCTCCCAAGGTGCTGGGATTACAGACGTGAGCCACCGTGCCCGGCCTATTCATTTATTTTTGAGAGGGTGTCTCGCTCTGTTGCCCAGCCTGGAGTGCAGTGGTGCGAACTCGGTTCACTGCAACCTCCACCTCCTGGGTTCAAGTGATTTTCCTGCCTCAGCCTCCCAAGTAGCTGGGACTACAGGTGTGCGCCACCAAGACTGGCTAATTTTTTTTTGTTTTTTTTTTGAGGCGGAGTCTCGCTCTGTCGCCCAGGCTGGAGTGCAGTGGTGCAATGCCGGCTCACTGCAAGCTCCGCCTCCTGGGTCCATGCCATTCTCCTGCCTCAGCCTCCCAAGTAGCTGTGACTACAGGCACTGGCCACCACACCTGGCTAATTTTTTGTATTTTTTTTTTTTTTTTAGTAGAGATGGGATTTCACCGTGTTAGCCAGAATGGTCTCGATCTCCTGACCTCGTGATCCACCCGCCTTGGCCTCCCAGAGTGCTGGGATTACAGGCATAAGCCACCCCACGCCCGGCTAATTTTTTTGTATTTTTAGTAGAGACTGGGTTTCACCATGTTGGTCAGGCTGGTCTTGAACTCCTGACCTCAGGTGATCTGCCCACCTTGGCCTCCCAAAGTGCTGGGATTACAGGAGTGAGCCACTGCGCCCGGCCACTAGCAGATTGTTTGTTTGTTTTTGGCTTTTTTGTTTTTTCTTTGAGACAGGGTCTCGCTCTGTCACCCAGGCTGGAATGCAGTGGTGCAAACATGGGTCGCTACAACCACTGCCTACCAGGCTTAAACAATCCTCCCATCTCAGCCTCCCAGGCAGCTGGGACCACAGGTACGCGCCATTACACCCAGCTAAATTGTTTTGTATTTTTTGTAGAGATGGGTTTTCCCCATATTACCCAGGCTGGGTGAATGTTTACTGAGCACTTACCAAGTATCAGGGGCGGCATTCAGTGTTTTGTATGCATTTTTATTTTTATTTTGAGACAGGATCTGGCTCTCTTGCCCAGGCTGGAGTGCAGTGGCAGATCTTGGCTCACTGCAACCAGTCCTCCCAAGCTCAAGTGATCCTCCTACTTCAGCCTCCCGAGCAGCTGGGACTCTAGGTGCATACCACCACACCTGGCTAATTTTTGTATATGTTTTTGGTAGAGGTGGGGTTTCACCATGTTTCCCAGGCTGGTCTTTTTCTTTTCTGAGATGGAGTCTTATTCTGTAGCCCAGACTGGAGTGCAGTGGTGCAGTCTCGGCTCACTGCAGCCTCCGCCTCTCAGGCTCAGGTGATTCTCCTGCCTCAGCCTTCAAGTAGCTGGGATTACAGGCACACACCACCATGTCCAGCTAATTTGTATTTTTAGTAGAGACAGGGTTTCGCTATGTTGACCAGGCTAGTCTCCTGACCTCAGGTGATCCACCTACCTCGGCCTCCCAAAGTACAGGGATTACAGATGTGAGCTACCTTGCCCGGCCCTATGTGCATTTTTAAACTGCAGTCACAACCACCGGAGATATTAGATACTCTCTGCATTCCCATGTTACAGATGAGGAACCTGAGGCCCAAGGGCAGTGACTGTCTGAGGTCATATGCTTGATCACCAGCAGAGGTAGGATTCAAACCCTGGCTTGCTGACTCCCAGTCCAATGCTCCTCATGTTGCACCAGATACCCCAGAAGGACAGCGGGTTTGAGAGTAGGCAGCCAGCAGGTGGGTCCGAGGGTTCATCTCTACCTTCTCTCTTCATGCCACTGCTGTCGATGGGTTTAGCTAAACCTGTTTTTAAAAACCTATTTATAGCTTAAGACTGTACCACCACGTGGGATAATGAGTCCCTTAAGTTGACTCCCCATGGTGTAAATTAAGATTTCCTTTTATTTGTCCTAAATCTTTCTCTTTCAGACTTGGAGGGGGATGGGGTAGTGGGGAAAGGCACTAGGACCAGAATACTTGGATTTAGAAAATTGGCTGAAGGGCTGGGCAGGGTGGCTCACGCCTGTAACCCCAGCACTTTGAGAGGCCAAGGTGGGTGGATCACCCGAGGTCAGGAGTTTGAGACCAGCCTGGCCAACATGGTGAAACCTCATCTCTACTAAAAATACAAAAATTAGCTGGGCATG
>NW_012102643.1:2169098-2170902 GCF_000951045.1 Mandrillus leucophaeus | reverse complement strand
TTTGTCCCCATCTGTAGCCCCCAGAACAAAGTTGGATAGTGAGTAAGTATGCAGTAAATGGTGGTTAAAGAGAGTTTCTACCTCCAGATTAGAAAAGGAAAACATCTCATATTCTCTTCTAGTCCTTTTAGAGTGTGTTTTTAAAAAATATGTTTTTTATCCATCTGGGGTTTATTTTAGTGATGAGAATGAAGTAGAGACACAGCTTTATTTTTTTCCAAGTGGCTAGCCAGTTGAACCAACACCATATTGAATAATCTGTCTTCCCCCTACTGATTTGAAATGCCACCTTTAGCATATACTCAATTCCCACATGTATTTGGGTCTATTTCTGGACTCCCTATCCTGTCCTGGTGATGGCTCTGTCTGGGAGTCTATATTTTTTTAAAGCTCCCCAGGTGATTCTGATGCAGCCAGTCTACAGATGGTGCTTATCTATGATGAGATATTTTTGTGGATTCTTAGCAATGAAGGAAAAAAGAGTATCACAAACTTAAAGTTATTTTTGAGGATCCTTCTTTTATTTTGTGATTATGTACTTACTGTATTTTTTATTTTAAGATTTTTAAATAAATTAACATTGATAGTAGATGGTCATTCTGGCTTATTTATTTCTAAGTGCTTTTTTTGGAGACGGAGTTTTGCTCTTGTTGCCCAGGCTGGAGTGCAATGGCATGATCTCGGCTCACCACAACTTCTGCCTCCTGGGTTCAAGTGATTCTCCTGCCTCAGCCTCCCAGGTAGTTGGGATTACATGCACACGCCACCACGCCCAGCTAATTTTGTATTTTTAGTAGAGACAGGGTTTCTCCATGTTGGTCAGGCTGGTCTTGAACTCCTGACGTCAGGTGATCTGCCCGCCTTGGCCTCCCAAAGTGCTGGGATTACAGGCGCAATAGAATTGTATACTTAAAATAGGTGAGTCTTGTAGGCATGAGCCACTGCATCCAGCCTTCTAAGTACATTTTTAAAGGAGTATAACATAGAGAACATAGAGAAATGTACACAAACCGTAAGTGTACAGCTTGATGAATTCTCACTAACTGTACACACCTGTATTAGTTTCATAGGGCTGCTATCACAGATTAACACAAACCTCGTGGCTTAAAACAGCAGAAATTTATTATCCTACAGTTTGGAAGCCAGAAGTCCAAAATCAAGGTGTCGGTGGTTCTAGAGGAGACTCCTTCCTTGACTCTTTCTAGCTTCTAGTAGCTCCAGGAGTTCCTTGGCTTGTGGCAGCATTACATCAACCTCTCTGCCTCCATGGCCTTCTTCTCTTCATCTCTGTTTCAAATCTCCTTCAGCCTTTCTCCCTCTCTCTCTCTCTTTTTTTTTTGTATTTTTCATAGAGATAGGTTTTCTCCATGTTGGTCAGGCTGGTCTCGAACTCCCAACCTCAGGTGATCTTCCTGCCTCGGCCTCCCAAAGTGCTGGGATTACAGGCGTGAACCACCACGCCCGGCCGAGACATGGAGTTTAAGACCAGCCTGAGCAACCTAGCGATACCACCATCCCTACAAAATATACAAAAATTAGGCGTGCCTGTAGTCCCAGTTACTTGGGAGGCTGAAGCAGGAGGATCGCTTGAACCCAAAAGTATGAGGTTGCAGGGAGCTCTGATCAAGCTATTGCACTCCAACCTGGGCGACAGTGAGACCCTGTTTCAAAAAAAAAAAAAAAAAAAAAAAAGGAAAAGAAAAAAAAAAAAATAGGATATCATACAATGCCAGACTCCTCCATATTCTGCCTGGCAGTGGAGTGACCACTATCTATCTTATCTTAATTTTCTTCTTCTTCTTCT
>NW_012102643.1:2164742-2169048 GCF_000951045.1 Mandrillus leucophaeus | reverse complement strand
TACCACTGCACTCCAGCCTGGCAACAGAGCAAGACTCTGTCTAAAAGAAAAAAAAGAAAGAAAAAGAAAAAAGAAAGAATATAGGCTGAAGTCCAAATAGCTTTTGACTATTTGTATATGTTGGTAATTCCTGACACCAGGCAGCAGGCAACATGTATGGAAACATCTCGTCTGATCATTACAGAGACATAAAGGGGTAGGCAGGGCTTGGATTTTCATCTCCTTTAATCTGTTTTGTTTCCTGTGGTATCCCCAACATTGAGCACATTTTGGAGATACAGGTAGATACAAGATAGCTATGTGTTGTATGAATGAACCAATGAACCCTCATTTTATAGACAAGGAAATAAAGATCCAGAATATCAGGGGTCTAGCCAGGAAAACAATACTTCTGCCAGATGATTCCAAAGAGGGAATTTAGGCCAGGTGAAGTGATTCATGCCTGTAATCTCAGCGCTTTGGGAGGCCAGGGTGAGAGGATCACTTGAGGTCAGAGGTTTGAGACCAGCCTAGGCAACATAGTGAGACCCTTGTCTGTACAAAAAAATTTTTTTTTTTTTTAATTAGCTAGGCATGGTGGCATGTGCCCATGGTACTAGCTACTGGGGAGGCTGTGGTGGGAGGATAGCTTGAGCCCAGGAGTTTGAGGCTGCAGTGAGCTATGACTATGCCGTTGCACTCCAGCCTGAGCAACAGAGCAAGACCCTGTCTCTGTCTCTAAACACACACACACAAAACACAACACAGAGAGGGAACTTAATGTGGAGAATTACTACAGAGTTGTTTTATGGGTAGCAATAGCAACCAGGGGAAGTTGAGGCAAACCTGAGATTAGCAACTTCCTGAAGCTGCCACCTCGCCCAGGGCTGGAGGTATTCATATCAAGGGAGGAGGTGGCATTACTGGAGACCAGCAACTGGGGACACCCTGAGAGAAGCTGGAATCACAGCAGGTCTGTCTAGCAGGAGCTGAACCATGAAGGAGTCACTGTAACTGCTAAAGTTCCCCACACCCCGTCCTTCCTGAAGACGAGAGAGATGGAGGAGAAAGACCCTAGCTTCTGCCTTCTTTCTCTCCAGTCTCTCACCAGGACTTTCCATTGGCCCATCCTAGCCAAAAGCCAGTTGGCAAGGGAGTCCAGGAAACATGGTTTGCAGGGATTAGCCTCTGCTGTACGGAGCAGAGCAGAAGGGCAGAGAATGGATTTGAGACAAACAGAAAAATTACCTGGCCCAAATAATCCCATGCCTAGGAAGGATTGCATTACGTATGCGTTGTCAGACAGTGCCTCTCCCCCAAGTCCGTGTGACCTTTTTAGTCTCTCTATCTTTCCATGTCGGGCTTAAGCATCACCTCTTCTAGGAAGCCTTCTTCCCAGCAAAGCTGGTATTTCCCTTCATCGCATCCCCCTAGCGTGCTCTGCCTACGTCTGTCACAGAACACACACCACTGTGAGATGCTGCCAGTTACCCTCAAGGCTCCTCGATGGACAGAGCCTCCCAAAGCCAGTCCTGAGTCTGATTTGTTTCTCTGCTGGGCAGAAAATGATTGTTGAATGAGTCAGCTGTTGGAAGGATAACATGGGGCAAGGAACTCTAGAGTCAGACCAAACTGAGGGTCCACGAGTCTCAGTTTCCACATCTGTAAAACGGGAACTTTGAGGAGTAAAGGGAGAATGTGTGGCAGTGCAGTTAAGCTCATAGGCTCTGGAATCAGACCATCTGCAGTCAACCCCCAGCTCCACTTGTAGTTACTTAACTCTCTACTCTTCTGTTTCTCTCTTATAAACTAGGGATGATATTAATATTTCATGTGGTATCTGTGAGTATTAAATTAAACTGTGTGGAAAGCAGTGCAAGTGCTTAATAAATGTGCCTAGTATCATTATGTGTGGTGTCTAGTCACGTGCCTGAACATTGCATAGGTAAGAGGATATATATCAAACAGGGACCTTTCTTTCTCTCTTTCTTTCCTTCTTTCTTTCTTTCTCTTTCTTTTTCTTTCTTTCTTTCTTTCTTTTTCTTTCTTTCTTTCTTTCTTTCTTTTCTTTCTTTCTTTCTTTTCTTTCTTTTCTCTCTCTCTCTCTCTCTCTCTCTCTCTCTCTCTCTCCTTTCTTTGATGGAGTCTTGCTCTTGTCACCCAGGATGGAGTGCAATGGCATGAGTACAGGCACAACCCACCATGCCTGGCCTTTAATTTTTAATTAAAAAAAGATAGACATGGGGGTTTCACTGTGTTACCCAGGCTGGTCTCGAACTCCTGGCCTCAAGCAGTCCTCCAACCTTGGCCTCTCGAAGTGTTGGGATTACAGGTGTGCGCCACTGCACCTGACTAGGATCTTGTCTTTCTTATTGACCACTGTAGCCCCATTACCAAGCATAGTCACCGAAACATAGTAGGTGCTTAGTCAATCTTCGGGGCTTTTTTATGACAGGGTCTTGGTCTGTCACCCTGGCTAGGGTACAGTGGTACAAATACGGCTCAGTGTAGCCTTGACATCCTGAGCTCAAGTGGTCCTCCTACCTCAGCCACCCCTGCTCCCAAGTAGCTGAGACCATAGGCTTGCACCACCCAAATATTTTTTAAAATTTTTATTTTGTAGAGACGAGGTCTCACCATGTTACCTAGGCTGGTCTCTAACTCATGAACTCAGGCGATCTGCCTGCCTCAATCCCCCCCAAGTGCTGGGATTACAGATGTATGCCACCACCCCTGGCCTCAATCAATCTTTTCTGGGTCATAGAACAATGGCTGAGTTTCATTTGATAACACTGGTCTGCCTGTGAGTCCAGTGTCTGGTTCTGTGGCCTTCCCGTCTGTCCCAGGCACTACAGAGGATGTTCGGCCTACACCACCAGCCCAACCCTGGCACTGAGGCCTCTCACACAGGTCAAGGACCATCCTGGGATTAAAGGTGGGCACTTTGGGGCCTGTGAGGAAGAGGCATGCATGGAAGGAGACAAGGGTCTGGAGCAAAGGACTAGCAATGGAATCTAACACTTATTGAGCACCTACTGTGTGCCAAGTGCTGTGCACACTTTATTGCATTTCATCCTTACAGCAGCCTGCAAAGCACAGATCATTACCCCCACTTCAGAGGTGCTGAAATGTGAGTTCCAGGGGTGAAGACACTCGCCCAAGGTTGTGCAGAAATGAAGGAGCACAGCTGGGTTTGAACTCCGGACTGTCTGACTCAACCCCCTGTTCTTTTTTCTTTTTTTGAGGCAGAGTCTCGCTCTGTCTCCCAGCCTGGAGTACAGTGGCAAGATCTTGGCTCACTGCAACCTCCACCTCCTGGGTTCAAGCAAGCACATCCAGCTTATTTTTGCATTTTTAGTAGAGACAGGGTTTCACACGTTAGCCAGGCTGGTCTCGAACTCCTGACCTCAAGTGATCCACCTGCCTAGGCCTCCCAAAGTGCTCGGATTGCAGGTATGGACCACTATGCCTGCCCTCCCTGTTCTTTTCACTGTACCCAAGCTGCCTCCCAGAGGAAGGAGGAGGCAGGGGAATGGAAGCTGAGCCTCAAGCCACACGGGAAGCCATGAGAGCCAATGCTGAGGACAGGCTCAGGCAGAGTGACAGCTTGAGACCATGACTTTGACAGCTGTGCCGAGGCTGGCCTGAAAGCAAGTGACTGGGGAAGACGAACTGTGATTATCAAGACGAGGGGTAGCCAGGGGCTGCAGCAGGGCGCTGAGAAGGTGCTGGTCCCGAACAGAATGCCCTTGAGCCCCGACCCCGACAGAACAAGCTCCCTACTTACTTGCTCTGTGACCTTGAGCAAGTCACTCAATCATCTCAGTTGAGTGTCCTCACTTGTCACACAGAGTCACCACACATGCTGAGTTGTCAAGGGATGACATGAGACAATGCAAGGAGACAGAACTGGGTCAAGTCCAGGTGAGAACTCAATTACCAATTAATCTATGATCTGAGGCAAGTCACTTCACCTCTCTAAGCCTCAGTCTCCCTACCTAGCAAATGGGCGCAGCTCCTGTCACACCCGTTCGCTGTGAAGATGTAGTGATTAAAGTATGGGCTCTGGAGTAGGTTTCCCTGGGTTCAAATCATGTTCCACCACCTTAAGTTGCTTGGTTCTTTTCTTTCTTTCTCTCTCTCTCTCTTTTTCAGACAGTCTCCCTCTCTCTCCCAGGCAGGAGTGCAGTGGTGCAATCTTGGTTCACTGCAACCTCCACCTCCTGGGTTCAAAGGTGATTCTCCTGCCTCAGCCTCCTGAGAAGCTGGGATTGTAGGCTCTCGCCACCGTGCTTAGCCAATTTTTTGTATTTTTTTTTTTTTTTTT
>NW_012102643.1:2162380-2164692 GCF_000951045.1 Mandrillus leucophaeus | reverse complement strand
AGTGGAGGGGAGGGGAGGAGAGGGGAGGGAAGGGAAGGAAAGGGAAGGGAAATTGGAGGACCCCTGAGTCACGGGAAGCTACTGTAGTCTCTAAGGTCAGCCTGAGTGGGATTTTGGGGTGCTTTGCAGAGAAGAGAGGAACCTCCCCTGCTCTCCTCGCAGGCTCCAGGTCTACTCTGAGCCCACACCTACCCGAAGGCATGCCTGCTGGGGTGTTCCTTGCTGAGCGAGTGAGGCAATCCCTGCAATGAAGGTGTGGTGGTCCTGGAGTGCGCCTGAACCTTGGGGCAAGAGGGAAGGACAAAGTACTTCTCAGCCATTGCAGGGTGTGTGTGTAACCTGCCCTACCAGTGTGTGACTCAGGCTGAAACTAGACCCAGCATTCACCCTGTCTAAGCTGAGTTGGTTAGTGTCTGGAGTGCTGTCAATTGCTTTACATTTGCCCTTCAGGGAAATGCTTTTGCACTGACAGATGGGGCCCAGATTGGAGGTTGTTAAATCTGCATAGCCCTACTCCTCCATTTCCACATGGCAGACTCCTATTCACACTTCAAAACCCGGCCCAGGTGGTGCTCTTGCTGAACCCTTTCCTGACCTCTGACCTCTCCCCCATGGAGTGAATAATGTTATCTTCCAATATGCACTCTGGAGTCAGACTGCCTGGGTGTGAATCCCTTCTCTGCCACTTACTAGCTGTGTAACTTTGGTCAAGTTACTTCACTTCTCTGTACTTCTCCTTCTACATCTGTGGAATGGGAAAAATTATAGCACCCATTTCACTAGGTAGTTGTGGGGGTTAAATGAGTTATTATACATAAATACTTAGGACAGTGCTTGGCACACAATATGAGCTCAAAAACAGCTGACTAGTATTACTCTTCCTCTTATTATTATTATTTAGACAGAGTATTGCTCTGTGGCCTAGGCTGGAGTACGGTGGCTTGATCTTGGCTCACTGCAACCTCTGCCTCCCAGGTTCAAGCAGTTCTCATGCCTCAGCCTCCTGAGTAGCTGGGATTACAGGCGAGTGCCACTACAGCCCACTATTTTTTTTTTTTTTTTTTTGTATTTTTAGTAGAGACAGGGGTTTCACCATGTTGGCCAGGCTGGTCTTGAACTCCTGGCCTGGCCTCAAGTGATCCTCTTGCCTTGGCCTCCCAAAGTATTGGGTTTACAGGCATGAGCCACTGCACCCGGCCACTCTTATGTTTGTATTTAAGAAATACCTAAGGCTGAGCATGGTGGCTCATACCTGAAGTCCCAGCTACTCCAGAGGCTGAGGCAGGAGGATCAGCTTTAGCCTAGGAGTTTAAGATTACAATGAGACATGATCGTGCCACTGCACTCCAGCCTGGGCAATAGAGCAGGATCCTGTCTGTCAAAAAAAGAGAAGAAATACCTGAGAATATAGTGAACACAGCAGATAAGTTTCCTGCACTCATATGTTCTCAGCCTGTGTGGACAGATAGACAAATAAACAGGAAATTTGCTGTGAATGATGAAAAATGTCTCAAGATGGGAAGTGGTGGGTTGAGGGGAGTCATGGGAGCACAGAAAAGGCCCCCTTCCCAGGTTGGGGTGGTCAGCAGCATTTTCCTGGAATAAATGACATTTCAGCTGAAATATAAAAGATGAATAAGATTTAGCCAGGCAAAGGGGGAGGGCAGAGAGGGGAAGCGTGAGAAGGGTTTGAGGCAGTGGGGAGGGATAGTGCAAAGGCTCAGAAGCCAGAGCTCTTGATGTGTTTCAAGAACCGAAGCTCAGGATGGAGCGTGGATCCTGGAGCGTGGGTGGGTGGGTGCCCTTGGCATGTACACCACTTATTCACTGCGTCTCTTTGTGATCTGTCTTCCTTCCTAGTGTGTGAGCTCCTGCAGGACAAAGCTCACATCTCCTTTAATTCCCTGCGCCCAGCACCCAGCTCAGCACTCAGCAGGGATTCAATAAATGTTTGCTGAATAGAAATGAGAAATTTGAGAACCCATCAGGGAGCCATCCTGGGCAACCTTTTCATTTGCTTAACCTGTGAATTTGGAATTCTTGTTAGCCTTGGGCTATTCTTAATAGCCAAGTTTATTTGTTTGTTCAGAATTGTCATCTGCTGTGCGTCCCAGACTCCCGTGAATGAGGTGGTTCTGTCCGGACAAAGTCAAGTTTCTGGCCCAACAAGGTGAAACCTGATCCTTTGAGTCCCTCTCTGGATGCCATTGGTATCTGTAAACTTTCTTTCTTTCTTTTTTTTTTTTTTGAGACAGAATCTCACTCTGTCACCTAGGTTGGAGTGCAATGGCACGATCTTGGCTCACTGCAAC
>NW_012102643.1:2160770-2162330 GCF_000951045.1 Mandrillus leucophaeus | reverse complement strand
TGTTGGCCAGGCTGGTCTCAAACTCCTGACCTCAACTGATCCTCCCACCTTGGCCTCCCAAAGTGCTGGAATTACAGGTGTGAGCCATCAAGCCAGGCAGTTCTTTTTCTTTAAGCCCTTTCCCTTCTAGGAATTGCTAGGTTTTTCTGTACCTTGATTTCCTCCCCTGGAAAGTAGGGGGTGAAGATAAGCACACTTACTTCATGGAGATGTGATATTAAATGGTCTCCTCACCAGGAAGAATGCAGAATGGCGTCTGGCACAGGTGAGCTCTCTGTCACTGAAATCATGAGCCTGGGTCTGGTACCTAATAGTAATAATGCTTGCTGCTTGATGGGCACCACTTTGGACAGTTTACGCTTTGACTGTAATCCTCGAAGCAGTCATATGAACTAGGTGATATGACTGTCCCCATTTTATTCATGAGGAGTTGAGTTATTCAGATGTTCAACGACTTTCCAGAAGTTACACAGCAGTCAGGGCCCAGACCAGGATTTGAGCCCTGGCAGACTCTCAGTCATTTATTCATCCCTAATGAAGGCTTCACAAATGGACCAATTAGGACGTCTACGTTATGTATGAACGTGTTTTGGAACCAGAAGAGATTAAGTGGAGAATGCCTTCAACGAGCCCTAAAGGCTGGGCGAGGAGGGCAAGGTTAAAGGGTGGAGGGACCGCTCTGTTCAGCTCCCATTTGCTGCCAGGAGGGGGCGCCCGCTGCCTCCACCAGGTCTCCCAGACCTGAACCAGGAGGCGGGGCTGGAGACCTATCCAGTGGCCCATCCAAGCAGACCTTGGGGACCACCTGCAGGGGCTGCAGAGAGTGGCGGTGTTAGCCCGTGCAAAGCCAGGGGCATGCCAAGAGGGGTTTATCTCCCCAACCGGGCTGCGGAGCTGCCTCAGACCTTCTTCGAAAAGATGCAGATGCTTCAGGCTCATCTAGCTCCTCCCCCCAGCAGAACTTTCTGGGTGGTCGGGCACCATGGCTCAGACCTCTAATCCCAGCACTTTAGGAGGCCAGGAGTTCGAGACCAGCCTGAGCAACACAGGGAGACCCCTCCCCCCGTCTCTAAAATAAAAGTTAAAAAAAATTGCCGAGTATGGTGGTGTGTACCTGTAGTCCCAACTACTCCAGAGGCTGAAGTGGGAGGATTACTTGAGCCTAGTAGGTCGAGGCTGCAGTGAGCTGTGATCATGCCATTGCACTCCAGCCTGGGCAATAAAATGAGACCCCGTCTCAAAACAAAACAAACAAACAACAACAACAACAACAAAAATATATATAGGCCAGGCTCAGTGGCTCATGCCTATAATCCAGCACTTTGGGAGGCCGAGGAGGGCAGATCACTTGAGGTCAGGAGTTTGAGACCAGCCTGGCTAACATGATTATCTGTTCCTTGTGTACCCTCCAGAAATGTTTTTTGTTTGCTTTTTGAGACAAAGTCTTATTCTGTCACCCAGGCTGGAGTGCAAGTGGTGCAATCTCGGCTCGGTGCAATCTCGGCTCACTGCAGCCTCTGCCTCCTGGGTTCAAGGGATTCTCGTGCCTCAGCCTCCCTA
>NW_012102643.1:2159556-2160720 GCF_000951045.1 Mandrillus leucophaeus | reverse complement strand
AACAACAACAACAAAAATATATATAGGCCAGGCTCAGTGGCTCATGCCTATAATCCAGCACTTTGGGAGGCCGAGGAGGGCAGATCACTTGAGGTCAGGAGTTTGAGACCAGCCTGGCTAACATGATTATCTGTTCCTTGTGTACCCTCCAGAAATGTTTTTTGTTTGCTTTTTGAGACAAAGTCTTATTCTGTCACCCAGGCTGGAGTGCAAGTGGTGCAATCTCGGCTCGGTGCAATCTCGGCTCACTGCAGCCTCTGCCTCCTGGGTTCAAGGGATTCTCGTGCCTCAGCCTCCCTAGTAGCTGGGAATACAGGTGTCAAAAGGTATGTTCATTAAAATTATTTCCAAATTATATTCCCAAAAGTTCACACCAATTTACATTCTTACCAATGATGTATAATGTTATCTGTTGTTTCATATCCTTACCAAGTAGCTGAGACTACAGACTTAAGTCACCATGCCTGGCTAATTTTTAATTTTTTGTGGAGACAGGGCCTCCCTATGTTATCCAGGCTGATCTTTGTCTGTCTTTTGGGTTGCAAATATTTTCCCAGTGGGGCATTTTTTTAGCTGACTTTAAAAATTGTATTCTTGTGTGTGTGTGTGTGTATATATATATGATATATTAATTGAAATTCACACAACATGAAGTTAACCATTTTTAAGTTTATAATTCGGTGGTATTTAAACATTATGCACATTCATTATGTTATGTAAGTACCACCACTAATTTAAAAAAACCCTACTAATTTTGATTACCACGACTTCGAAAACATTTTGATCACCATAAAAGAAAACCTTGTATCCATTAAGCAATCTATCTTCATTTCCCCTCTCACCAGGGTCATTTATTTCATTTTGTTTTGTTGGCTTTTTTTTTTTTTTTTTTGAGATGGAGTCTCACTCTATCACCCAGGCTGGAGTGCCATGGCGCCATCTCAGTTCACTGCAACCTTCACCTCCCAGGTTTAAGCGATTCTCCCACCTCAGCCTCCTGAGTAGCTAGGATTATAGGCATCAGCCATCATGCCTAGCAAATTTTTGTATTTTGAGTACAGACAGGATTTCACGATGTTTGCCAGGCTGGTCTTGAACTCCTGACCTCAGGTGATCTGCCTGCCTCAGCCTCCCAAAGTTCTGGGATTACAGATGTGAGCTACC
>NW_012102643.1:2156716-2158529 GCF_000951045.1 Mandrillus leucophaeus | reverse complement strand
TTTTTTTGCGACAGAGATCTTGCTCTGTCACTCAGGCTGGAGTGCAGTGTTGTGATCATAGCTCACTGCAGCCTGAGTGACAGGGCTCATGGGCTCATGCAAGCCTCCTGCCTCAGCCTCCGGAGTAGCTAGGACTACAGGTGCACACTACCACAACCAGTTTATTGATCTTTTTCATAATGGCCTGAAGATTTTGTGCCGTGCATGGGAATGCCTTTCTTATTTGATTATTAAAAGGCAAAGGAGGCCAAGCATGGTGGCTCACGCCTGTAATCTCAGCACTTTGGGAGGCTGAAGTGGGTGGATCACTTGAGGTCAGGAGTTCAAGACCAGCCTGACCACATGGTGAAACCTCATCTCTACTAAAAATACAAAATAGCTAGCCATGGTGGCACACGCCTGTAATCCCAGTTACTCGAGAGGCTGAAGCAGGAGAATCGTTTGATCCCAGGAGACAGAGTTTGCAGTGAGTTGAGATCATGCCACTGCACTCCAGCCTGGGCAACAGAGTGAGACTCTGTCTCAAAAAAAAGCAATGGATTTTCAAATTATTATTAATGGTCAGTGAAATCTTAAAACCTGGGAACCACTGTTGTAGATCATCCTCCCTAGAACAGGAGTTCCTGGAAGCATAGGGACCTCCCGTTTGTCCCCATCTGTAGCCCCCAGAACAAAGTTGGATAGTGAGTAAGTATGCAGTAAATGGTGGTTAAAGAGAGTTTCTACCTCCAGATTAGAAAAGGAAAACATCTCATATTCTCTTCTAGTCCTTTTAGAGTGTGTTTTTAAAAAATATGTTTTTTATCCATCTGGGGTTTATTTTAGTGATGAGAATGAAGTAGAGACACAGCTTTATTTTTTTCCAAGTGGCTAGCCAGTTGAACCAACACCATATTGAATAATCTGTCTTCCCCCTACTGATTTGAAATGCCACCTTTAGCATATACTCAATTCCCACATGTATTTGGGTCTATTTCTGGACTCCCTATCCTGTCCTGGTGATGGCTCTGTCTGGGATTCTATATTTTTTTAAAGCTCCCCAGGTGATTCTGATGCAGCCAGTCTGCAGATGGTGCTTATCTATGATGAGATATTTTTGTGGATTCTTAGCAATGAAGGAAAAAAGAGTATCACAAACTTAAAGTTATTTTTGAGGGTCCTTCTTTTATTTTGTGATTATGTACTTACTGTATTTTTTATTTTAAGATTTTTAAATAAATTAACATTGATAGTAGATGGTCATTCTGGCTTATTTATTTCTAAGTGCTTTTTTTGGAGACGGAGTTTTGCTCTTGTTGCCCAGGCTGGAGTGCAATGGCATGATCTCGGCTCACCACAACTTCTGCCTCCTGGGTTCAAGTGATTCTCCTGCCTCAGCCTCCCAGGTAGTTGGGATTACATGCACACGCCACCACGCCCAGCTAATTTTGTATTTTTAGTAGAGACAGGGTTTCTCCATGTTGGTCAGGCTGGTCTTGAACTCCTGACGTCAGGTGATCTGCCCGCCTTGGCCTCCCAAAGTGCTGGGATTACAGGCGCAATAGAATTGTATACTTAAAATAGGTGAGTCTTGTAGGCATGAGCCACTGCATTCAGCCTTCTAAGTACATTTTTAAAGGAGTATAACATAGA
This sequence comes from Mandrillus leucophaeus, assembly GCF_000951045.1. Taxonomy (NCBI): domain Eukaryota; kingdom Metazoa; phylum Chordata; class Mammalia; order Primates; family Cercopithecidae; genus Mandrillus; species Mandrillus leucophaeus. The sequence goes on along the minus strand of NW_012102643.1, from coordinate 2,156,897 downwards.
GAACATAGAGAAATGTACACAAACCGTAAGTGTACAGCTTGATGAATTCTCACTAACTGTACACACCTGTATTAGTTTCATAGGGCTGCTATCACAGATTAACACAAACCTCGTGGCTTAAAACAGCAGAAATTTATTATCCTACAGTTTGGAAGCCAGAAGTCCAAAATCAAGGTGTCGG
>NW_012102643.1:2141588-2152576 GCF_000951045.1 Mandrillus leucophaeus | reverse complement strand
AGGCTGGTCTCAACCTCAGGTGGTCAGCCTGTCTTGGCCTCCCAAAGTTCTAGGATTACAGGCATGAGCCACCGCACCTGGCCAAACTTTCTCTTTCTTTTGAGACAAGGTCTTGCTCTGTCGCCCAGGCTGGAGCACATCAGTGTGATCACGGTTCACTGCAGCCTCGACCTCCCAGGCTCAAGTTATCCTCCCACCTCAGCCTCCTGAGTAGCCCACAGGTGCATGCCACCACACCTGGCTAACTTTTTTTATTGTTGTGAAGAAAGGAGGAGGGAGAGGGGAGTCTCATTATCTTGCCCAGGCTGGTCTCAAACTCCTGGACTCAAGCAAGCCTCCCACCTTGGCCTCCCAAAGTGCTGGGATTACAGGCATGAGCAATGATGCCCAGTCATCTGTAAACTTTCAAACTTCGCCTTGTATCAGGTCACCTGGGGATCTCATGCAGGTGAGGCAGATTCTGATTCAGTATGTCTGTGGTCTGGCCCGAGATTCTGCATTTCTGACTAGCTCCCAGGTGATGCCAATGCTGCCAGTCCATGAGTTACACTTTCAGTAGCAAGCCATTAGACAACATTCCCATCTTTCCTGACCCTCACTGCAGTGATGACTTTAAAAACAGGTGAAGTCAGGCTCATCAGGGCCTTGGATGCCAGGCTAAGGAATTCAGCGTTTATTCTGGAGGCACTAGGGAGCTGGGTGCTGGGTGCTAGAGGGGCTGAGCTATTGCAAAAACAGGAGGGAGGTGGCAAGGCTGAAGCTCAGGCAGAGGCAGTGGGAATGCAGAGGATGGTGGTGTCCTGGGCTGAACTGTGTTCCCCCCAAAAAATTCAGTGTTGAAACTTTAACCCCTAGTACTTCAGAAGGTGACTGTTATTTGGAGATAGGGTATTTAAAGAGGTAATTAAGTTAAAATGAGGTCATGGAAATGGGCCTTAATCCAATATGACTGGTGTCCTTAAGAAGAGGAAATTAGGACACAGATATGCACAGAGGGGAGAACATGCGAAGACAAGGAAAGTAGATGGCCATCTACAGACCAAGGAAGGGGGGCTCAGAAGAAACCAGCCCCGCCAGCACCTTGATCTAGGACTTCTGCCTCCAGAACTATGAGAAAATATATTTCTGTTGTTTAAGCCACCCATCTGTGGGACTTTGTTATGGCAATCCAAGCAAGCAAATAAATACAGAGGGGCTGGATTAAAGAGGACTGTCCAGGTTGTCAGTTACTTGAATGTCATTGTCGGGGGCTACTGGATTCTGTACAGGTGATTTGGAAATTGGGAAGGCCTGGGAAGAGAAGCCATGAATAGGAAGCTGGAGGAGGGGCCCAGCGGGAGGAGCAGGGCTGGGGAGGACTGGATTTGGACCAGGTTACATTGGAGGTGCCACTGGGACCTTGGCAGGTGCTATCCAGGAGGCTGAGGCTGGGCATGATGGCTTTCGAGTATAATCCAGCACTTTGGGAGCCCAAGGCGGGTCGATCACCTACGGTTGGGAGGTTGGGACCAGCCTGGCTAACATGGTGAAACCTCGTCTCTACTAAAAATTCAAAAATTAGCTGGGTGTGGTGGCACATGCTTGTAGTTCCAGCTACTTGGGAGGCTGAGGCAGGAGAATCGCTTGAACCCGGGAGGCGAAGCAGAGGGAGACTCTGAGAAAGAAAGAAAGAAGGAAGGAAGGAAGGAAAGAAAGAAAGAAAGAAAAGAAAGCAAATTGGAGGAGGAGCCCAGAGGGAGGAGCAGGGCTGGGGAGGACTGGATTTGGACCAGGTTACACTGGAGGTGCCACTGGGACCTCGGCAGGTGCTATCCAGGGGACTTTAGGAAATGAGGCCAGTGGTGCTTTCCGTTAAACCAGGCACTCAGGTGGTGAGAAGAAGGAAGAGAACAGTCCTGTGTTAGTGGGGGCCCTGGGTTTTAAATAAGCAAAACCGGCTCAGGCTAACTTAAGTAAAAAGGAATGTACTGAAGAGATTTCTGGAGGCTCACAGCAGCGATGTGAAGGCTCAAGGCCAAGCTTGGAAGGTGAGCTGGAGTCAAGGGAGACTGCTCTGCAGTGGGCATGATCAGGAACGCGTAGCAGGGCCAGCCTGGGAGGACCCTCAGGACTGCTGGGCTCTGCTCATACATCAATCCAGCAGTCTCCTAAGATTCAGAGATCTGGGGCAAGCATCCTATGGCCCACGCCCAGTCACATGTCTGCATCCTTGATGCCCAGGGGAGGTTTCCAGTGGGAGGATGCCTCTCCGTCCCTGGAAGACTAAAGATGGCTGCACACTCTGTGATACTGCTTCCGTGGAGAATTGGGCTCTATCTTCCTCTCCTGGCCTGTGACTGCTTTGGCCAATAGAATACAGTGGATGTGACACTATGCCAGCTTCAGGCCCAGACTTTAAGGGAACTGGCAGCTTCTGCCTTGACCTCTGGGAGCCCTGAGTCACTCCGTAAGAAGACTGACTGGAGAGACCACATGGAGATTACATGGGGAAGGGAGAAGGGCCCACTGCAGCCCAGCCTTCCAGCTAGCTCTTCCAAGACCCCAGTGTTTTATATATTTTTTTTTCTTTTTTCTTTTAGAGATGGGGGTCTTGCTATGTTGCCCAGGCTGGTCTCAAACTCCTGGGCTCAAGAGATCCTCCCACCTCGCCCTCCCAAAGTGCTGGGATTACAGGCATGAGTTACCGCACCAGCTGACCCCCATGTTTTAAAATGTACCCGGGATTTTGTTTTTATTCAGGTATGGCAAGGCCAACAGATCAGGAGATGACTGTTATTGAAAGACAGTTGGTTACCCACAGTTCTCAAGAGAAGGGGGCATGCCATGTCACACAGGGTCACATGGGGAAGCACCAGGGTCAGTCAGGAGGCAGAAGGAGGAAGGGGGAAGTGTGGGCCAGAGCCTTCGTTGTGGTTTTAGGGGGAAGGAATAGGCAAGGCAGGGTAGACCAGCTGGATGGATTTAGGACTGGTTAGTTTGAACAATTCCCTTGGGTTCTGGGCTATAGGGGTGGTCCCTAGTTGTCTAGTACCTGAGCAGGATGATCTAGGATGGGGGATAGCATCCTGAACTGCAGGAGCTGGTAAAAGGAGGTAGGAGGTGGATGGGGGTTATGAACTCAAGATTGGTTGGTTTGCACATTAAGAGGTGCCCCCAGGCAAGATTGCCATCTCTAGGAATTCGCTGTCCCTAGGAGGGGCAGTCCCTCTTCAGGTGCATAAGGCCCCTGGATGTCAAAGCATCATAAAATACAGAAAAGGAAAAACATGATTAATACGCCAGGCATGGTGACTCACACCTGCAATCCCAGCACTTTGGGAGGCTAAGGCAGGAGGATCACTTGAGCCCAGGAGTTTGACACAAATCTGAGCAACATAGTGAGACCCCATCTCTACCAAAAACAAACAAAAAATTTGCTGGGTATGGTGTTGCACGCCTGTAGTAGCAGCTACTCAGGAGGCTGGGGCAGGAGGATCACTTAAGCCCAGGAGTTAGGGGCTGCCATGAGCTATGTTTGTGCCACTGCACTCCAGCCTGGGCGACAAAGTGAGACTCTGACTCAAAAAATAAAAAACAAAATCATGATGAATCCATCCAGGAATGGGAGTAAAACACCTTGGACTTTCCAGTCCACACTGAGCCACCAGCTGACTCCCCCAGCTGAGGCCTCAGGCATCATAGAGCAGAAGGAGCAGCCCTGCTGTGTTCTGTCCAAATTTCTGACCTACAGAATAGTGAGATACAGTCACAATAAATTGTTGTTTCAGAGTCTTTAAATTTCGAGGCCGTTTGTCATACAGGTGTAGATTTCTGGAACCCCTCCAGCCCCCAAGACTCACTCATTAGCAGATTTCTTCCCAATCTCAGAAGTGACTTGGGAAAGATAATTTCCTGATTGGTTGAAGACATGACTCCTACGACCATATAATGAGCTTAATTTTAACTCCCATTACAAAGATGAAGAAACTGAGGTTCAGGGAGGGAAAGTCATTTACCCAAGGTCACGCAGTACAAATCCAGGTCTGCCAGATTCCAGCATCCAGCCCCTTCCACTGCACCAGCTGTCACCTAGTTGGCCTCTTCATGAAGCCCATGGTTGGAGCTGAGAGAGCCTTACGGTCGGTCTCCAAACCAGGCCCCGCATGAATCTCACCCGCCCCCTTTCCTTGTGCTCCCCGTGTTTTCCTATTGGAGAAATCCCGAATTGCCTCTCATCAGGAGCTGGGCTGGAACTGCTACTTCCAGACCCTGGGAAGCTTCGAGTGCTTCCCTTCTGCTGGCTTTCCTTGCATCCACGCAGAGACTGTGCCATCTTCCCTGCATCCCAGTGTCCCCGGCTTCAGGTGTATCAAAGTCCCAGCGCTGTGTGAAGTTCAGGTTCGAACACATCTCAGCAGGCTTTGTGAATACATTAGTTTTTGTTTTCCCCTAACATGCCACAGGGATGGGGGAAATGGGAGGGGGCACTGGAATTTAATATGCAAATATATGCAAATCACATCTAAATGAGGGTGTCCCAGGATTAATGGAAAGAACAGGCAATCAGAGCAGGCCCAGCCCAGCCTGCAGCCCTGGGGCTCTGCGGCAGCACAGTCGGAAATGACTCTCCCGGGAGGGTGTCTTGGGCTCTTTTTCAGAGCGTGTTCTTTGAAGCAATGTCTCCGCAGCACAGGGGAAGGAAGAGCTGCGGAAATTGGTTCTGGATACTTCCTGACAAAGTGTGCTCAATTGCTTCAACTATGTTGGGGGTGGGTGGGAGAGAGGGGGTAGAATCTCTGAACCTCTCAGTGAACACAGCCAGCAGCGACTGTCCCTGTCAGTGATTTCTAAACCAAAGGAGCTTGCTAACATCTACTTCCAGATCATACTGATTACTAAATCAGAATCTCTTGAGAATCTTTGTTTTTTAAAAGTCCCCGGCCTTAGGAAATACTGACACAAACCAGGGGTTCTTAATCTGGAGACTCTTACAGGTTCGGAGGCCCCATATAGCAATGTTATTAACCCTTCCTGCATATTAGAATCACTGAGGCTTAAAAAAAATCCCCAATGCTCAGGCTGCACCCTAGACCAATTAAGTCAGAATCTGTACGAGGGGAGGTGAAAGTCAGGCATCAGTATTCAAAAGAAAATCCCAACTGATTCCAATGTGCAGTCAAATTTGAGAAGCATTGCTGAACAGGATTCCCATGAGACACTTGTTATTACCTGTGCTTGCTTTGGGGCTATCATTAGCTGCGGACCCGCCACCCGGTGCCACCTTCAGGAGACCCTCCTTCTAGGACGGGGACCATAGTCAGGATTGGTGTTCAGCCGGTATGCACTGGTATGGCAGCATTGGTTGTAAAAATACTGAAATATGGCTGGGTGCAGTGGCTCATGCCTATAATCCCAGTACTTTGGGAAGCTGAGGCAGGTGGATAACTTGAGCCCATGATTTTGAGACCAGCCCGGGCAACATGGCAAACCCACTTCTATAAAAATTGCAAAAACTAGCCATGTGTGGTGGAGCCTGCCTGTGGTCCCAGCTACTTGGGAGGCAGAGGTGGGAGGATCACTTGAGCCTGGCGGGCACAGGTTGCAGTGAGCCGTGACTGTGCCGCTGCACTCCAGCTTGGGCAACAGAGTGAGACCCTGTCTCAAAAATAAAATAAAATACTGACATATTTCCCCATCCACTTGTAACTGGGGTTGCTTTGAACATTCTAAGTTCAAAGCATCACCCTCCCCATCTCCCCAGACCCTGGACCTAATCAATTCTGACTAGTTAGGGCTCCTGAGGAGGTTGTTAAATATTTGAACATCACCCCCTGCTATAATATAATAGTAGTGAGAAGCACCCGCTTTATATAGTCAGAAAGGCCTAGATTCCCACTAGATTTTGGTATGAGCTGTGTGGCTTTTGGACAAGTGGCTTCATCTCTCTGAACCTCAGTTTCCTCATCTGGAAATGGGGTCAAATGCCCTCCCTATCAGCGTAGGGATGAAGCTGCACTAAAGCAGAGGTTGCAAACTCAGCATGCATCAGAATTACTTGGCTGGGCCGGGCGCAGTAGCTCACGCCTGTAGTTCCAGCACTTTGGGAGGCCGAGGCCAGTGGATCACCTGAGGTCAGGAGTTCGAGACCAGCCTGGCCAACATAGTGAGATCCCCCTCCCCGTCTCTACTAAAAATACAAAAATTAGCAGGGCATGGCCACACGCACCTGTAGTCCCAGTTGCTCAAAAGGCTGAAGCAGGAGAATTGCCTGAACCTGGGAGGTGGAGGTTGCAGTGAGCCGAGATCATGCCACTGCCTTCCAGCCTGGGTGACAGAACAAGACTGTCTCAAAGAAAAAAAAAAAGGCCAGGTGTGGTGGCTTATGCCTGTAATCCCAGCACTTTGGGAGGCCGAGGTGGGCAGATCAAGAGGTCAGGAGTTCAAGACCAGCCTGGCCAATATAGTGAAACCCCGTCTCTACTAAAAAATACAAAAATTAGCCGGGCATGGTGGTGGGCCCCTGTAGTCCCAGCTACTCAAGAGGCTGAGGCAGAAGAATTGCTTGAACCTAGGAGGCGGAGGTTGCAGTGAGCGGAGATCGTGCCACTGCACTCCAGCCTGGGCGACAGAGCAAGACTCCCTGTCAAAAACAAACAAACAAACAAACAAACAAAAACTTTGGCTTGTTAGGTCAAAGATTTCTGGGCCCCACCCCGGAGTTCTGATTCAATCGTTTTGGGATGGGGAGGATTTGTGTGTCTAAGTTCTCAGGTGCTGCAGAGGCTTCTGGTCCTGGGACCATAGTTTGAGAACCATTGAACTGGAAGATGTATGAGAAAGTGGGCTGTGCCAAGAGTAGAGGCTCAACCCAGGCTTGGAAAAGGGTCAAAATATGTGCCAGTTTCCTGTGTGCCACATGGACTTCTCCCCGCTGAGCCATTCCCCAGGGTTCTCTCCATCCATTTGCCCAGTAGGGACTGAGCCCCTGCTGAATGTTTAACCTTGAATTTATCGAAGATTAAGTCCTCTTCCCACCACTTCCCCATTGTGAGCAGGACCAGATTTACACCTTTAGTGGCTGTGATTACTGAAAATATGGTGCCCCTCCCATCTGTTGTCCAAAGTAAAACAACACCAAACCCTGAAATGACTTTATGAAAAGAACAATAGAGAACTGATTTTTTTCCCCCCAAGCTGGCTACTTTGAGGATTTTTTCCAAATATCAAAAACAGTATTTTATTTAATTAATTAATTTATTTTTTGAGACAGAGTCTCCGGAGTCTCTGTCTGTCCCCCAGGTTGGAGAGCAGTAGCGTGATCTCAGCTCACCACAACCTCTGCCTCCTGGGTTCAAGTGATTCTCCTGCTTCAGCCTCCCGAGTAGCTAGTATTACAGGAGTGCACCACCATACCCAGCTTATTTTTGTGTTTTTAGTAGAGACGGGGTTTCACCACGTTGGCCAGGCTGGTCTTCAACTCCTGATCATAGGTGATCCACCTCCCTCTGCCTCCTAAAGTGCTGGGATTACAGGTGTGAGCCACCGCACCCAGCCAAAATCAATATTTTAAATGTATATTTTGGGACTGCACCTGCTTTGCTGGGACCCCAAGCATATTCTTATCTGCTAGCGGGCAACCCAATGTCAAAGGAACTGGTCCTAGGCCCACTCTCTTTCACCTTCATTTTCATGTCTCTCCCTCCACAGCACCATCCCTTCTTGTAGACAAGAACCTCTCACCTTAAATAAAACTCCACTTGAGGCTAGGCACCGTGGCTCACACACGTAGTCTTAGCACTTTGGGAGGCTGAGGCGGGTGGACTGCTTGAGGCCAGGAGTTCGAGACCAGCCTGGGTAACATGGTGAAACCCTGTCTCTACAAAAAACCAAAAATTAGCTGAGATTGATGGAGCACACCTGTAGTCTCAGATACTCGGAAGGCTGAGGTGGGAGGATGGCTTGAACCCGGAGGCGGAAGCTGCAGTGAGCCTAGATCACATCACTGCATTCCAGCCTGGGTGACAGAGTGAGACCCTGTCTCAAAAAACAAAAACAAACAAACAAACAAAAACAAAACAAAACAAAAACCAAAAAAACCCTCCACTTGACTGTTCTCTGCCCTGCCAGCTACCTTACTCTTATTTTCCTTTTTTATCTCCCACTTTCTTTTTCCTACAGATTCCAGCCAAATACCTCACATCTGTTCCCTCTGTTGCTTCCTAAACATAACTCCTCCAGCCTGGCTTCTGGGCAACCATCCCCCGCTGCCCCTAGACTGCTGCCCCCATGGACTTCCTTTTTGCTAGAGCCAGTGACCTAATAGCACGCGACTTGGAGTCAGAAGGCCTAGGCAGCTCTGTCACTCACCAGCTGTGTGACCGTGAGAAACTTAAAGCACTTCTCTGAGCTATGGGTATGAATGTTAATTTGTAAAGCTGAGATGAGAGCACTAGAGTAACAGAATCATAATAGCTAAACTTTGTGTGTGTGTGTGTGTGTGTGTGTGTGTGTGTGTGTGTGTACCTGCTAAGAGCCAGGCACTGTGCTGAGAATTTGCAATGTATAATCACATTTAATCCCCACTACAACACCTCCAAATGAGGTCTGCTTCTTTCCCCACTTTACAAATGAGAAAATGGAGGCATAGAGAGGTAAAGTGATTTGCCTAAAGTCCAACAGCCCATAAATGATAGGTACTGGAATATGAACCCAGGAGGTCTGATTACAAAATTTATGCCCCATGACTTCCTTACTGACGGTGCTCAGTACAGATAAGTGGGAGGTGTGACTTAGTGTTAATAGGGACTCTAAGAATCTGTGTGGGAATTGCCATTCCCCTGAAGCTAGGGATGGGAGGTGTGTTTGTGGGTGGGGGGTGGGGTACTTGAGTGATGCTCTTCCCTGAGGCAATGTTTTGCAGGATACGCACTTTTCTGCTTCATCTCAGACTTCAGTGTCTCCTCCACATCCTGCCAGAGTCTCTCTGGCCTGGCTGCCCCTCCCTTCTCTGGCAGGTTTGGGAGAAGAGGCTTGGAGTTCCCCCATCCTAGATAGCAGGACAGATTCCTCATCTCGTGAGGCTGACCCTGGTCTGAGGGCCTGTTATTAATAGTGGCCTGCAGGGCTGTCTCATCCAGCTAGTGACTCAGGGCTCCAGGGTCAGCATCCTCCCCATCCTGATGGAGCTACCTCAGTGAGGGGCTTAGAGTCCAAGCTATGATTCTACTTGAGAGTATATCCTGTTCTCTGCCTGCACTCTCAGGATCTTGGCTAAACTCTGTTGTGGTATTAAAAAGAAAGGCTGGGGGAAGTGGGGAAGGGGATGTGGTAACCAGAACCACTTCCTGCCATTGCAGTGTTGAAAGCCAAGCTCTGTCCAAGTTCCCCTTGATGGGGGTTGGGGAGCTAGGAGGTAAAGGAGGAAGTTGATAGGAGTGCGGGGGCGGTTAAGAAAAGGAGGATTCTTATTTGGATTGACTCCAGGAATCAAGATCTGGATTTCCTGGCTGCTCTCTCCCTGCTCCCATTTGGTAAAAAACAGCGGCTGTCCTGGAGGTGGTCCTAATTAGCATAGCATTGAACACTTATTACCATGTGCTAGGCAATTTATATTTGCTAACTCTTTGAGCCTTACAACCACCCCATGAAGGAAGCACTATTATTACTCCAATTTTACAGATGGGGAAACTGAGGCACTGAAATGGTTGTGTCAATTGCCCTTTTCACACAGCAAGTCAGTGGTAGAGCTGAGATTTGAACTTAGGCAGCCTGGCTCCAGAGTGCAGGCTCTTGCTCTGTGACCACTCTGAGCCTCAGTTTCCTCATTGCATGATGAGGGTAATTGGAATACATAAATACACCTTCCCTTCGTGATGCCTGACTCTCTGGTAAATTAATTATTCATCCAATTTCTCCCCATGCTGAACTCTCAGATCCATGAACAATGAGACAAATGCTATCTTGGTCACTACTTGTATTCCCAATTCTTAGCGCAGTAATTGGCCCAGAAAAACTCAACAAGAATGTGTTGAGTAAATGCTCTTTAAAAGGTTTGAAGATCATCAACAATGGTTTGAGCATCTGATAAAAGTTTTAGACCCTTTACATAGAAAAATCAACGTTTACCAGTAACTGGGGGTAAGTCTGCCCCTCCCACTCAACCAGGGTACATTTGGCAATGTTTGGTAACATTTCTGGTTGTCACAACTGGCAGGGGGAGGTGCTACTGGCATCCAGTGGGTAGAGGTCAGGGACGCTGCTAAACATCCTACAATGCACACGACAGCCCCAAGTGTCAATAGTTCTAAGTTTGAGATGTGTGACATACATACATAGATATGTATTCGTATGTCATATTTGGTACCATTGATGGAAAGTTGGGGGTAGTTAATGGATTTTCCTAAAAGCCCGTGTCTGCCACCCAGATGAAGATCTTCCAGATTGGAGGATCTCTTCCTCTAAAATCATGTTGCTCTATGACCTCACATTCCCGAGTCTAGAATCTAGTTCCTCCTGGGTCCCCTGACCTAGCCTCTGATTCCCTAAATGCCTGGGCCTCCTCTCTTACCTTCAGTGGGTAGCAAGGGATCAGAGGAGAAGGATCCAGGTTTTATGTGCTGCCCCCATCACTACATTCACCTATCCACTTCTATACCTGGGTCATCACAATTCCCTGTAAATGGTAATAAAGATGAAAAGCTTCAGAACGAGGCAGTTCCGGGCTTGAACCCTAGTTCTGTGGATTAACTTGCTCTGTGATCACAGGCAAATTCCTTAACTCTCTGAGCCTTAGTTTCCCCCTCTGAAAACAGGAGGGATACTCATTAAACTTACATTACAGGTGGTGAGAATGAAACAAGAGACTTACAGAGAACTTATTACGGTGCTTGACACAGTAAATCTCAAAAAATGCATTATTGGCCGGGCGTGGTGGCTCACACCTGTAATCCCAGCACTTTGGGAGGCCGAGGTGGGCGGATCACGAGGTCAGGAGATCGAGACCATCCTGG
>NW_012102643.1:2135400-2136753 GCF_000951045.1 Mandrillus leucophaeus | reverse complement strand
CAGCCTGCCGAAGACAGGGGGTTGCCCCAGTGGAATTCCCCAGCCCTGCCTGGCAGAGCCCATTCCTTCCGCCCCCAGATGAAGCAGGGAGAGGAAGCTGAGTCAAAGAAGGCTGTCAGGGAGGGAAAAAGAGGACAGAACCTGGAGTGTGGGGAGGGGTTTGGGGAGCAGATCTGACCTGGGAGGGGGTATTGCAAAAGGCCAAGGATGGGCCAGGGGGATCATTAGATTCAGAAAGAAGTCTCAGGGAGTCTTCCATCACTTTCCCTTGACTGACCACTGGAGGCTTTCAGACCAAGGGATGGGGGATCCCTCCAGCTTCATCCCCCTCCCTCCCTTTCATACAGTTCCCACAAGCTCTGCAGTTTGCAAAACCCTCCCCCTCCCCTGAGGGCCTGTGGTTTCCTGTGGGTCTGGGGTCTTGCCTGACTTGGCAGTGGAGACTGCGGGCAGGGGAGACAGGAGGAGGTGGTGTAAGCCCTTTCTCATGCTGGGGCTGCCACACACACACACACACACACACACACACACACACACACACACACCCTGTCCCCTGAGTCAGCACTTGCCTGTCAAGGAGGGGTGGGGTCACAGGAGCGCCTCCTTAAAGCCCCCACAACAGCAGCTGCAGTCAGACACTGCTGCCCTCACCATGAGCCTCTGGCAGCCCCTGGTCCTGGCGCTCCTGGTGCTGGGCTGCTGCTGTGCTGCCCCCAGACAGCGCCAGTCCACCCTTGTGCTCTTCCCTGGAGACCTGAAAACCAATCTCACTGACAGGCAACTGGCAGAGGTGGGCAAACACCTAGTCTAGAGTTGGGGAGGGCTATCCGGGAGGGTGTTGAGTCTCCCAGAGAGGACACAGGGCCTCAGAGGAGATGCTTTAGGGGTGTGTTGGTGGTGATGGGCATATCTGAAGAACAGAGGTGTCCAGGGTTAGGCAATTGGGGGGTCTTGTGGAGGCTTTGAGCAGTGATGGCCAGAAATGGGCAATGGGGCTTTCCTAAGTGGGAAATGGGAAATGGTTTGGGGTGGGGGAGGCATTGGAGGGTTCGGGGGTAAGTGTGGGCTGGGAGTGAGCAGGAGCAAACCTTATGCAGCTGTGGGGTAGAAATGGGCTAGAGGCATCCAGGGGTGAGAAGGAGCTGAGGATGTCTAAGGGAGGGGAGATTCCTGGGTGGTCAGAAAGCACTGGTGTCTGGAAAGCATTTAATGTTTTATTAAATGCTAGTCCCTGCTAGGCATGATGGCTCACACTTGTAATCCCAGCACTTTGGGAGGCTGAGGCGGTAGGATGGCTTGAGCTCAGGAGTTTGATCCCAGCCTAGGCAACATAGTAAGATCCTGTCTCTACCA
>NW_012102643.1:2130395-2132265 GCF_000951045.1 Mandrillus leucophaeus | reverse complement strand
AAAAAAAAAAAAAAAAGCATTATTATTATGGTTCAGAGGTAAAGTGACTTGCCCAAGGTCACATAGCGGGGAAATGGCAGAGCTGGTACTGAAATCCAGGACTTCATGACTGCAAAGCATATGTTCATTAGTTAGTGAACTTTAGAACTTCAATTTTTCTGTAAAGGAAGTTAATTATCTCCATTTTGCAGACTCATTTATTCGATAAACATATAAAGTGTCTGACACATAGTAGGCCCTTTAAATACAGCTTGTTGGGCCAGGCACCATGGCTCATGACTGTAATCCTAGTACTTTGGGAGGTCAAGCGGGTGGATCACTTGAGTTAGAAGTTAGAAACCAGCCTGGTCAATGTAGTGAAACCCCATCTCTACTAAAAACACAAAAAATTTAGCCGGGGGTGGCAGCGCATGCCTATAATACCAGCTACTTGGGAGGCTGAGGCAGAGGTTGCAGTGAGCCGAGATCACACCACTGCACTCCAGCCTGGGTGACAGAGACTCCACCTCCCCAAAATAAAATAAAATAAATAAATACAGCTTGTTGAGTTGTTAGCATGTTTTTCCCAAATAGGGCTTTGAAGAAGGTGAATATAGACCCTACCTGACACTGGCTGGCTAGGAAGAAAGGAGGGAGGGAGGCTGCTGGTGTGGGAGGCTTGGAAGGGAGGCTTGGCATAAGTGTGATAATTGGGGCTGGAGCTTTGGCTGCATGGAGCAGGGCTGGAGAACTGAAAGGGCTCCTAGAGATTATTTTCCCCTGTATCCTGCCCCAATTTGCAGTTGAAGAATCCTAAGCTGAGAAAGGGGAAGGCATTTACTCCGGGTTACACTGCAGCTTAGAGCCCAATAACCTGGTCTCCTGATTCCGAGTTGGAATCATGGTCTTTTGGCAGGGTCTCGCTCTGTCGCCCAGGCTAGAGTGCAGTGACATAATCATGGTTCACTGTATCCTTGACCTTTTTTCTGGGCTCAAGCAATCCTCTCACCTTGGCCTCCCAAAGTGCTAAGATTACAGGAATGAGCCACTGCACCTGGCCCTGAATCTTGGTCTTGGCCTTGGTAATTAAAGTCAATCACTACCATCCATTGAGGACTTACAACCTACAGTGTACCAAACATTTTATATGTTTGGTCTCATTTTATCCTCACATTAATTTAGGGACAAAGAGCGCCCCATCACCCGCTTTCTTTCTTTCTTTTTTTTTTTTTTTTCACATTTGAGGAAACACATTCAGAGTGGTAGGACATTTGCCGAGGTCCTGAAGGAAAAGAGTAAAACCATGTCTGCTGTTTTCTAGAGGCTGCTACTCTCCCCTTTACTACCCTGAAAATTCAGCCTGCCGAAGACAGGGGGTTGCCCCAGTGGAATTCCCCAGCCCTGCCTGGCAGAGCCCATTCCTTCCGCCCCCAGATGAAGCAGGGAGAGGAAGCTGAGTCAAAGAAGGCTGTCAGGGAGGGAAAAAGAGGACAGAACCTGGAGTGTGGGGAGGGGTTTGGGGAGCAGATCTGACCTGGGAGGGGGTATTGCAAAAGGCCAAGGATGGGCCAGGGGGATCATTAGATTCAGAAAGAAGTCTCAGGGAGTCTTCCATCACTTTCCCTTGACTGACCACTGGAGGCTTTCAGACCAAGGGATGGGGGATCCCTCCAGCTTCATCCCCCTCCCTCCCTTTCATACAGTTCCCACAAGCTCTGCAGTTTGCAAAACCCTCCCCCTCCCCTGAGGGCCTGTGGTTTCCTGTGGGTCTGGGGTCTTGCCTGACTTGGCAGTGGAGACTGCGGGCAGGGGAGACAGGAGGAGGTGGTGTAAGCCCTTTCTCATGCTGGGGCTGCCACACACACACACACACACACACACACACACACAC
>NW_012102643.1:2109791-2129501 GCF_000951045.1 Mandrillus leucophaeus | reverse complement strand
AAAAAAAAAAAAAAAAAAAAAAAAAACTCCCTCCATGAGTGTCTGGAGGGAGTCCTGGCTCCAGCTGGACAGAGAAAGGTGTCAGAGATCTGGCATGTGTGTGCCCCTTCATCCACAGGACTACCTGTACCGCTATGGTTACACTCGGGTGGCAGAGATGCACGGAGACTCGAAATCTCTGGGGCCTGCGCTGCTGCTTCTCCAGAAGCAACTGTCACTGCCCCAGACCGGTGAGCTGGACAGCGCCACGCTGAAGGCCATGCGAACCCCACGGTGCGGGGTCCCAGACCTGGGCAAATTCCAAACCTTTGAGGGCGACCTCAAGTGGCACCACCACAACATCACCTATTGGTGAGCTGCGGCCGCGGGGACGGGGTAGGGGGGCGGTGGGGCGGGGAGGGCAGGTCTGGCTCTCGGGCCAGCGGTGAACACGTCCTGTCTTTTACGGGTCCCTGGGTTTCACTATTTAATGTGTGACCCCGGGGGAGTGTCTCCACCTCTGAGCCTCAGTTTTTCCTTCAGGGAAATGGCTCTTGCAATCAAAGTCCTCCTGCCAGGGCCATTGTGAAGGTCTAAGTAGATAAAAAACAGTCTGGAAGCAATTTATAGATGAGAGCGTGGACGGCAGGGAACATTGCGTATGTTGAAGTCTCTGCCATATGGGGCGTCCCTGCTGCCCCGCTCCAGCCTTTCACTTCTGACCTGCTTCCTCTGGCTTTTACTCTACAGGATCCAAAACTACTCGGAAGACTTGCCGCGGGCGGTGATTGAAGACGCCTTTGCCCGCGCCTTTGCGCTGTGGAGCGCGGTGACGCCGCTCACCTTCACTCGCGTGTACAGCCGGGACGCAGACATTGTCATCCAGTTTGGTGTCGCGGGTGAGAACGCGAGGAGGGAAAATCCAGGAGACCTGGGCGGGGTCAGGGAAGGGAGGACCACGGAGAGCGTGGAGGCAGCAGTGGCCCCGGCTTCCTCTTGCCTGCCCGCGCTGGCCTGGCTTATATGGCCCCTCCTGCCAGACAGTGCAGGGGCCAGGGCGGCGGCCTGGGAGAGCTTCGCGCAGGCGGGATTTCAGCCTGCAGTTATTTCGGAGCCCTTGCCTTGGGCAGAGCACAATCTGCGCAACACTACTCGGCTAACCCTCTTCCTCTCCACCTGTTTCTTCAGAGCACGGAGACGGGTATCCGTTCGACGGGAAGGACGGGCTCCTGGCACACGCCTTTCCTCCTGGGCCCGGCATTCAGGGAGACGCCCATTTCGACGATGACGAGTTGTGGTCGCTGGGCAAGGGCGTCGGTGAGATTCTGAGTCATCCTGGCCCCGATTCCCTTGTCCTCTCCCACCCATCACCTGCCGCCCTGACTCCGGTCTCCCCTCCTCCCGCAGTGGTTCCAACTAAGTTTGGAAACGCAGATGGCGCGGCCTGCCACTTCCCCTTCACCTTCGAGGGCCGCTCCTACTCTGCCTGCACCACCGACGGTCGCTCCGACGGCGTGCCCTGGTGCAGTACCACGGCCAACTACGACACTGACCGCCGGTTTGGCTTCTGTCCCAGCGAGAGTGAGTGTGGGGGCGCGCCGAGGGCTGGGGGCGCCCACCACCCTCGATAGTCCTGGGTTCTAATCCCAGCTCTGCCGCTAGTGCTGTGTGGCCTGCAATTCACCCTCCCGCACTCTGGGCCCAATTTTCTCATCTGAGAAATGAGGAGAGGAGGGATGAACTGCAGACCGTCCATGGGTCAAAGAACAGGACACACTTGGGGGTTAAAATGTGCTGTCTCCACCTTCTCCCCCTTTCCCACCTCCCCCTCGCCCCAGAACTCTACACCCAGGACGGCAATGCTGACGGGAAACCCTGCCAGTTTCCATTCATCTTCCAAGGCCAATCCTACTCCGCCTGCACCACGGACGGTCGCTCCGACGGCTACCGCTGGTGCGCCACCACCGCCAACTACGACCAGGACAAGCTCTACGGCTTCTGCCCGACCCGAGGTACCTCCGCCCTGTCTACCAGGTTCAGCCCCGCCCTCTCATCACGCATTGGCCCCCGAAACGCGGCTCTTCCCCTCATCAGTTTGTCTTTCCACTCTCACTGGTCTTCAGGACGGCCGTTACTCCGCCCACCTACACCACAGCACCCCCCCCACCCCATCCCTGACTTCCAACGGCCCCGCCCCAGCCACGGAGGTTCGGCCTTATCTGCTCAGCTGGCCGCCTCTTCCACGTACTGGTGTCCCAGGCACCGCCCACGGGTCTAGCCTCTTCTCAGGAGTGCTTTACAGCGCCCCCTAGGCCACCAAGATTGTCTAGCTCCCTGTCGGGTCGGCCCCTGGCTCCTTATTGGACTCATCCACCTGGCTCATCCAAGGCCTTGGGTCTCTCCAGCCGACTCGACCGTGATCGGGGGCAACTCGGCGGGGGAGCTGTGCGTTTTCCCCTTCACCTTCCTGGGTAAGGAGTACTCGACCTGTACCAGCGAGGGCCGCAGAGATGGGTACCTCTGGTGCGCTACCACCTCGAACTTTGACAGAGACAAGAAGTGGGGCTTCTGCCCGGACCAAGGTAGGCGGGGTCCCGAGGCTCCGGGGCTGGGGTTCCCGGCAGTGGTGGTGGTGAGGTGGCCAGGGCTGGGGGCTTGGCTCGGCGCTCACGTCTCAGGCTCCCTTTCCTTCCAGGATACAGTCTGTTCCTCGTGGCGGCTCACGAATTCGGCCACGCGCTGGGCTTAGATCATTCCTCAGTGCCGGAGGCGCTCATGTACCCTATGTACCGATTCACTGAGGAGCCCCCCTTGCATAAGGACGACGTGAATGGCATCCAGTATCTCTATGGTGAGGCCTTGGGGCAGGGATGGGAGGAGGAGGGGAAAGGGTGTGGCTGTGCCACAGTACCAAAGAATTGGGGGTTGGGAGAGGTGGGACCTCAACGTCTGTGTGGAAATAGAGCCTGGGCCCAGTCGCTGCCATGTCAGTGCTTAGAGATGGTGATAAAGAGACTTTAGAGAGAGATAGGCGTGACTTCAAAAGCCAGTCTACGCTGGGCATGGTGGCTCACGCCTCTAATCCCAGCGCTTTGGGAGACCCAGGCGGGAGGATTGCTTGAGCCCAGGAATTCCAGACCAGCCTCAGCAACATAGCCAGACTCCTATCTCTACAAAAAAATTAGCCGAGCCTGAAGGCACATGTCTGTAGTCCTAGCTACTCTGGAGGCTGAGGTGGGAGGATCCCTTGAGCCCAAGAGTTGGAGGCTGTAGTGAACTATGATTGCACCACTGCACTCCATCCTGGGCCATAGAGGATGCCGCTAGAAAAAAAAAAAAAAGTCCTGTGGTTTGGGAAGGCAGGCTAAGTGAGGAAGAGCCTGTGTGCCAGAGGGGCCTCACTGAGAGGCTTAGGGGAGCAGATGTTCTAGGCGTACAGAGGTATGCATGAATAGGGAGTATCTCATTCCGTGTCTCTTTTTAGGTTCTCGCCCTGAACCTGAGCCACGGCCTCCAACCACCACCACACCGCAGCCCACGGCTCCCCCGACGGTCTGCCCCACTGGACCCCCCACTGTCCGCCCCTCAGACCGCCCCACAGCCGGCCCCACAGGTCCCCCCTCAGCTGGCCCCACAGGTCCCCCCACTGCTGGCCCTTCTACGACCACTACTGTGCCTTTGAATCCGGTGGACGATGCCTGCAACGTGAACATCTTCGACGCCATCACGGAGATCGGGAACCAGCTGTATCTGTTCAAGGATGGGTGAGGAGGCAGGGATGTGTGGATGCGGGAGGGGGCTTGGCGGAGGGACTGCCCGTCCCTTCCTGCCCACTGGCCCTGGGTCCAAGGCTTAGAGCCCGTCCTTTCTCTCTTCGCGTTCTCAGGAGGTACTGGCGATTCTCTGAGCGCAGGGGGAGCCGGCTGCAGGGCCCCTTCCTTATCGCCGACACGTGGCCCGCGTTGCCCCGCAAGCTGGACTCGGCCTTTGAGGAGCCGCTCTCCAAGAAGCTTTTCTTCTTCTCTGGTTAGTTACCTTCTACGCCTCCCTGTCAATCCCCATCAGTCAAGACACAGGAAATGTCTTGTGCATTTTAGAAAAATACGCCCCCTGGCGGACTCAGTTTAGCAAACGTAGGGACGGCTGAGGTTCTGCCCTTTCCTCTCCACGCCCTCGCGCCGCTCTACCCAGCGCCTCTGCCCCTGGGGTGCAGGGACTGCGGGCACGCGGGCTAGAAAGGCCTCGCCGGGATCTCCCTCCTAGCGTTCTAGAAGAGTATGGGCTCTCTCTGCGCCTCCAGACCGATGTGACCCTCCTCCCCTGCAGGTCGCCAGGTGTGGGTGTACACAGGCGCGTCGGTGCTGGGCCCGAGGCGTCTAGACAAGCTGGGCCTGGGCGCCGACGTGGCCCAGGTGACCGGGGCCCTCCGGCGTGGCGCGGGGAAGATGCTGCTATTCAGCGGGCGGCGCTTCTGGAGGTGAGCGACGCCGAGGCCGCCCGCAGGGGGAGCCCGGGCGCCGTCCGTCCGCGCGCTCGGCGGCTCAGCACCTGTCTCCTCCGCGCCTGCCCGCAGGTTCGACGTGAAGGCGCAGATGGTGGATCCCCGGAGCGCCAGCGAGGTAGACCGGATGTTCCCCGGGGTGCCTTTGGACACGCACGACGTCTTCCAGTACCAAGGTGAGGGCTGAGGAGGGTCCCTTCGTGAGACACTACGCTAGGTTCTTCTTAGTGATTGGTCAAATTCTGAGCGAGGAAGATAAAGCCCTTGGAAATGGAAGCAAATGCCCCAGCACAGACAAGATCCCAGTAGAGGCAGACAGAGGCCTTCTCCAGGTCATTTAGGAAGTCAGGGATGCAACCAAGACCAGGACCCAGATTTCCTGCCTCCCCGGCTGGAAGTTGTTTCTCCTTCAGTACAGGACACAGGTGGTTTGCATGGAAACTTATTTATTAGACAACAGTGCCGACAATGTGCCAGGCACTGTGCTACAGTGAGAGATGCGACAATTCACAGCTCTGTGACTTTGGGCAAGTCACTACTTCTCTACTCTTTGAGCCTCAGTTTCCCCATCTGTAATATGGGGACGATAGCTGGAATTACACTTGACTTTCCTTTCTCACCAGTCATCCAAACAGTTGACAAGGCGAACAAGATTTTCTGTCACCAAAATCTTTTTCGAGTCTGTCATTTTTTTTGCCATCTTCTTTATAAACACCCCAGCCCAAACCATACTGGCTGTCCAGTACCTTTAACATATTCCATGAGATTAGGGAGGGGCTAGGAGTGGAGGTCAATGGTCTTGGGAGTGACCCCAGATGAATTCCAAGGTCAAAGAAACTAACAGGATCTGACCTTCCACGCCTCTGTTCTCATCTCTTCCCACTCCTCCTGTTATTTACTCTGCTCCACCCGCACTGGCTGCTCTTTGAGCAGATCAAGGTCATTCCTAGCTTAGAGGCTTTGTGCCAGTTGTTCCTTCTATCTGGAAGGCTTTCCCTCCAGATTGTCACCGGGCCATCCCCCTGTCTTCTTTCAGGTTTTGGTGCTAAGGCCACTGCTTCAGTGAGGCCTTCTCTGATGCTTATTATCTATTTACTTGTTTTTATTTTCTCCATAGCTTTCTATATTTTCTTTTTTTGAGACGTAGTTTCACTCTGTCGCCTAGGCTGGAGTGTAGTGGCGCGATCTCTGCTCACTGCAAACTCTGCCTCCCTGGTTCAAGCAATTCTCCTGGTCTTGAACTCCTGACCTCATGATCCACCCGCCTCGGCTTCTCAAAGTGCTGGGATTACAGGCGTGAGCCACAGCACCTGGCTGCTTTCTATATTTTCAAAACCAATCTCATTTATTTACGTGTTTGCTTGTTAATTGTCTCTTGCCTCACTAGAGTGTAAGCACCAAGATATATGAGATCATGCCTGCATTTTTTTCTGCTTACCCCCAGTGTCTTGAACAGAGCGCACAGTAGGTGCTCAACAAATACTTGTTGATGAGTGAACAGATTTGTTCAATGAATGAGTGTTGAATGAATTGTTCTGAGCATTAAGATAGTTGGTCTATTCATTCGTTAGTTCATTCACAAAACATGTATGGTGTACCTACTGTGTGCTAGGCTCTGTGGCAGTGCTTTGGGCACTGAGGTCTGTGCCCTTCAGCATCTCACAGACAGGTGGGGGGGATGGAGGTGATATGTGAAAACCTTAGAAAGTTCTAGAAATGGCAGAAGAGATGGTTGTCAAGATCTTGTTCCTATTTCGGTATATGTGGGAGAATTAGAATCACTCCTCTCATGCCTGCCTGTCTCCCGCAGAGAAAGCCTATTTCTGCCAGGACCGCTTCTACTGGCGCGTGAGTTCCCAGAGTGAGGTGAACCAGGTGGACCAAGTGGGCTACGTGACCTATGACATCCTGCAGTGCCCTGAGGACTAGGGCTCCTGTCCTGCTTTGGCAGTGCCATGTAAATCCCCATTGGGACCAACCCTGGGGAGGGATCCAGTTTGCCGGACACAAACTGGTATTGTGTTCTGGAGGACAGGGAGGAGTGGAGGTGGGCTGGGCCCTCTCTTCTCACCTTCCTTTTTTGTTGGAGTGTTTCTAATAAACTTGGATTCTCTAACCTTTAGAAGCAGACTTTATTTATATATATATATACACACACACACACACACACATATATGCACGTATGTATGCATGTATGTATTTAACTGATAGAGTGCAAAAAAAAAAAGAAAGAAAAATGAATAACTGATAGAGTACTTTCTATGTGCCAGAAAGTGTTCTAGGCTGGGCGTGGTGGCTCATGCCTGTAATCCCAGCACTTTGGGAGGCTGAGGCGGGCTGATCACAAGGTCAGGAGATTGAGACCATCTTGGCTAACACAGTGAAACCCTGTCTCTCCTAAAAATACAAAAATACATTAGCCGGGCGTGGTGATGGGCACCTGTAGTCCCAGCTACTTGGGAGGCTGAGGCAGGAGAATGGCATGAACCTGGGAGGTGGAGATTGCAGTGAGCCTAGATCGCGCCACCGTACTCTAGCCTGGGCAACAGAGTGAGACTCCATCTCAAAAAAAAAAAAAAAAAAAAAGAAAGTGTTTTAGGCACTTTGTAAATGTTAACATATTCAATCATTCCTATTAGGAAAGTATGATGTGATTATTTCTATTTTACAGTCAAGGAAATGATCAACCTGTTTATTCATTCATCAAACACTTATTGAGCCCCTGCATGGAGCCAGGTCCTGTACTGGGCACTGGGTGTAGAGAAATGAGTTAGACTTTAGAATGCATAAGATTGCCCTTGGAACTTGCTTAAAATGCAACTCCAGGCTTCACCTACAGAGAGTCTAACCTATTTACAAGGGTAATCCTATGGGTGGTGGGGGTGGGATCACACTTGGGGAGTGTACAGTGCATGATCTTTTATTCTACAATAATGGGGGGTGTGTGTGTGTGTGTGTGTGTGTGTGTGTGTGTGTCTGTGTTGTGGTTGAGGTCCAGGAACGTTTCTCATCAAGATGACATCTGAACTGGAACTGAATCAGGAAGGACCAACGAGCTTCTTCCTGTGCAAGGGACAATCTTCTTAGAGGGTAATTTATCAAGAACCACTAAACCTAAAAATGTAATTACTTTCTGACCCTCACATATGTGCACAAGACAACACATAGAAGGATGTTGATTGCAGCACTGTTTGTTAGTGAAACACTGGCAATAACCTAGATGCCCAGGAGTAAGGCAGTGGATAAATAAAATATGGATCATATACCTGATGTTAGTAGCTACCCCTTGTACAGCACTATGTGCCAGGCACTGTTCTATGTGCATTATGTACGATAAAATAACCAGATGAGATAGGTACTACTATTACTTTGTAGGTACTATTATTACTCCCATCACTAATCCCTTGTTTTACAGATGAGACCCAGAGAATTATACAACTCACCCAAAGTCTCATAGCTAGTGAGTGGTAACAGTGGGATTTGAATGTGGGTTCTTGGTACAAGTGCTGGGAGAAGAGAAAAAACAGTGGGTGTCTGGAGAACTTCGAATGGCTCAGAACTCCAGCATGGGGTAGTAGTGGGTGGATAAGAGGGAATGGAGAGGATTCCGGAATAGTTAAGATAGGAGTGCTAGTTTGGGCTAGATGAGAGAAGTCCTGAATGCCAGGCTGAATATGAATTTGACCTTACAGGTTAGCAAAGGGACTTGACTGAAAGATTGGGGTGCATTAGTGGAGGTGATGGGTTTGATCAGAGCCCACCTGGGAATTTAAGTAGAAGTCCAGAGAACTGTGCTCCTGAGCTTCCTCTTTCATCTGTTTCTTGCTCGAATGACCCACTGCCACTGGTGTACAAACATTCCCCGCCATGGCTTGTTTGCAATCTCTCTTAGCCCCTGCCTCCCACTAGACACTAGTCTATTTCTCTACCCTCCCTATCCCCATTCACAGTAAAGCTTCCCCACAGCATGGTCTCTACTTAGTGTCTCCATCTCCTCAATTCCCATTTTCTCCTCAGCCATTTCCAGCCTGGCTCCCACCCCACTACACCACCAAAGCCACCCTCTTCAAAGCCATTTATGACCTTCTCGTAGCCAGATGTGACAGGAGCTCCTCTCTGCTCATCCTACACCAACTCTCCCCACGTTGACGTAGGGGATCCTGCCCTTCCTCCTGAAACTCTCTGCCTCTGGAACCTTACTTCTGGGTCTCCTCCTACCTCACTGGGTGGATTTTCCTCTTCTGGTGACAGAAGCACCCTTGTGCTCAATCGTGGGAATTCTCTGCTCTGTGTATACTTGTTCCTTGTGATGTCTGGTAGCCCACAGCCTTAAATAGCATCTCTCTGCTAAGGACTGTGAAATTTATGTTTCCTGCCTTAACCTCCTCTCCCCCACCCTGAGCTCTGGACTCATATGTTCAACTGCTTACTCTACATGGCTCCTTAGCTGCCAGACAGACCTCTCAACCTAATGGGTCCAAACTGACTCCTGGGTTTCACCTTCCAAACGTGCTCCTCTGTTGTTACCACCTTAATAAGAGACAACATCATCCACCTTCAATCAAGCTGAACACCTAATCAGTCCTAAAATCCAGGAATCAGTTATTTAAACTTCTTTTCTAGTACTGGATTTCTCAGCCTCTACACTATTGACATTTTGGGCTGGATACTTTGTTGTGGGGGATTGTCTTACACCATACATCTACACTGTACCTTCTAGCATGTTTGGTGTCTTCCTCTAGGAGGTGGCAGGATCCATGGCCAGATGCCAGGCCCATTCAGGGTCAGCCCCCTCTGCTAAGGAAGGCCCCAGTGTGGGGATGGGGTACAGCAGGGTAATGTTGAACTGTGACTCATGGCCAGGCAGCCCTGGTACAAACCTAGAGAGCTCAAAAGACCTGTAGCCCCTAGATGCTGGTACTAACCCCCGCTCTAGTTGTGATAACCAAAAATGTCTCTGAATATTGCCAAATGTTCCTTGGTGGTCAACATTGCTCCCAGTTGAGAATCATTGCTTTAATATAATAAATATACAAATGTATCTATCATAAGTGTACATTTGAAGACATTTTCACAAATGGAACACAAGTGTGTAACCAGCACCAGGTCAAGAAACAAGAGGCTGGGCATGGTGGCTCATGCCTGTAATCCCAGCGCTTTGGGAGGCCAAGGTGGGTGGATTGTCTGAGATCAGGAGTTAGAAATCAGCCTGGCCAACATGGTGAAGCTCTCTCTCTACTAAAAATACAAAAATTAGCCGGGTGTGGTGGTGGGCACCTTGTAATCCCAGCTACTTGGGAGGCTGAGGTAGGAGAATTGCTTGAACCTGGGAGGTAGAGGCTGACAGAGCCAAGATCATGACACTGTACTCCAGCCTGGGCGACAGAGTGAGACTGTCTCAAGAAAAAAAAAAAAAAAAAAAGAAAGAAAGAAACAAAACATTATCAGCACCCTAGAAGCCTGCTTGCAATCACTACCTCTTCTCCCCAAGGGGTACCACTATCATTACTTTTTTTTTTCTCTCACCCAAGCTGGAGTGCAGTGGTGCAAACTCAGCTCACTGCAACCTCCGTGTCCCAGGTTCAAGCAATTCTCTGCCTCAGTCTCCCAAATAGCTGCGATTACAGGCACCAACCACCACACCTGGTTAATTTTTGTATTTTTAGTACAGACTGGGTTTCACCATCTTGACTAGGCTGGTCTTGTACTCCTGACCTTGTGATCCACCCACCTCAGCCTCCCAAACTGCTGGGATTACAGGTGTGAGTCACCGTGCCCAGCACCACTGTCATTACTTCTAACAGCTTAGACAGACTTTGACTATTTTTTACTTTATTTAAATGATGTTATAGGGTAGGTATTCTTTTGTGTCTGGACTCTTTTTTCTCAAGGTTCTATTTGTGAGATTCATCCATATTGTTCTGAGAACCGTAGATGGTATTCCATTGTGTGAAGGTGCTACAACTTATTTCTCTATTTTACTGTTGACAAGCATTTGGTAGATCCCAGTTTAGGGCTATTATGAACAATGCCCCTATGAACACTCATGGTAAATGTCTTTTGGTGAACACGGGCAGTCATTTCTTCTGGGTATACATCTAGAAGAAAAACTGCTGGGTTGAAGGATGTGTGTATGTTCAGCTTTAGTAGATGTTACCAAACAGTTTCCCAAAGTAGTTTTTGCCTAACTACACTCCCACCAGCAGTGTGTGAACTGCCAGGATTTCTCCTTGATTTCACTCTTATGGTCACATATCACATCTGAACCATCAGTGGGTCCTGACGGTTTCACTTTCAAAACCTAACTGGAATCAGACAACTGCCACCACTCTAGTCTGGCTGTCATCACCCCCAAGCTTGGGGTCTGCAGGAGCCTTCTAATTAGATTTCCAGCTTCTAGTCTTGCCATTCATTAGTCGAACCTTCACCCAGCAGCCAGAATGATCCTGTTAAATTATAAATCAGATCACATCATTTCCCTGCTCAAAAAATCCAGGCTCCTTCCCAAAGCCTTCAGAAGACCACATGATCTGCCCTTCTTTCTTCCCTCATCTCCAGTCACTCACTTCTCCACTCATTCTCTTCCAGACAGAATGACCTTGCTGTTTCTTGGACATTAAGGCTCCTTGTCACCCCAAGCCTCTGCACTTGCTATTTCTTCTTCCAGAGAACTCTTCCCCCTAGATCTTTGCATAGCTGGCTCTTCTCATCAGTGAGGTCGCAGCTCAAATACCACATCTTCTAGGAGGCCTTCTCAGACCACCCCTAAAGCAGTCCACCCTCTTACCCATTATCCCACGGCCCTAGTTTTAAACATATACCCAATCTCAAATGATCGCATCTGTGCGTTTGCTCACGTATAATCTTTTTCTCCTTATTAGAATTTAAGCCACTTGAGGACAAGAAGCCAATGGATCTCATTCACCGACGTATCCCTCGCACCATTGCCCGAAACATAGGAGCGCTATCGACATGTGCCGAATGAATGAATGAATGAATGAGCCCCAGGTGTTTAGGAGACCCTAGCAGAGGTGCCCCCGTTGTAGGGACGACTCTCACCTGCAGATGGCCTCCTCAGGCCCTTCGGGTGGCACTGGGGAGCCCAGGGCCTCCCAGCGAAGTGGACAGATTCAGGAACCCTCAGCACAGCGGGCACTAGGACCCTGCGCAGCGTCGCGTCTAGCAGGGGGCGGGTGGGGGGATCCGCTCTTTCTCCCTCCTAGAGCCCGGCTGCAGCCACTTGTGCGATACTGGCCCTCGCCGCGGCCGCCTGGCCCCTTTCAGCGCCATGAGCCGCAGGTTCACGGTCACCTCGCTGCCCCCCGCAGGGCCCGCCAGAAGCCCTGACCCGGAGTCCCGCCGGCATTCGGTCGCAGACCCCCGCCACCTCCCGGGGGAAGACGTCAAAGGTAGAGGCCGCAGGGGGCGGGGCCTGCCAGGGCCGGGCGGGACGAGGAGGAGGGGCCGGGGCGGACCGTCTGTTGAAGGAGGCTGGGCCAAGGCCGGGGACGGGGAGGGGTCCCAGCCCTAGGCCTGAGAGGGTAACGGAGCCGGGACTAGGAAACCTAGGGGCCGGGGTCGCGGAACGGAAAGTGGAAAGGGGGAGGGGTCAGACGCGAGGTGGGCGTGGCCACAATGGAAAGGGGTGGGGCCAGGGAAGGGGTTGGGACCGAGGCGAAGGGGGCGGGACTGGTGATGGAAGGGCCGGGGTCAAGGTGGAGAGTAGGCCGGAGGGCACTAAAGTGGCGGGGACATCTCGAGTAGTGAGCGGGACCAGAGTGGGGAGGTGGAAGTAGGGAAAGAGGGGGCTGTGTGTTGAAGGGGGTGGTCAGGAGCCCCTAAAGGGGAGGCGGCGGGACTAGGTTGGTTTGGGGTCAGGAAAGGGCGGGACCAGTGGGGAATGAGTTGGGCCAGGAGGATGAGAGTGGAGCCAGGGAGGGGGTGGGGTCCAGGGCGGGAGGAAAACTGAATCAGGGTTACGGAGGCAGGTGCCAGGTCAGCGGGTCCTCGGTGCCTGGCGGATCCTCCAATCCTCTACCTCCCTGGAGGTTTAGTGGACAGCGACTGGAGATCCCGGGAAGGAGACGGGAGGCAGGGAAGTTAGTGTGGATCCTGGGCAGCTAGATTCAGGGAGGATGCCGTAGGGTCGCTGATCCTGACCCTCGGGGACCCACTTAGCTCCTCGTCTGCTCGAGCTCCGGAAGGGTTGGGAGGGGCCAGCTCAGGCGGGGTTGGGGGCGTCTTCCTCGCGGGCTCTGTGCAGGAGTCTTGTAATGGAAGTTACACGCAGAACACAGAATGTAGGGGAGGGGAAAGATCCTTCTGGCTTTCGGTGGAGAAGTAGCATCCTGGGTGCGTGCACAGTCTCCCCGCAGGGGGCACTCATCAGGGGTCCTCTCCCTGGCCCTGAGGCCCTCGGGTCTGGAAGGACTTGTAGTGGCCCCAGCGAGGGGAGGAGGAGGAGGAGGAGGAGAAGGAGGAGCCTCCCCAGACCGCCAGGGGTCGCTGCCGAGCCGCAGGTGAGCTCGCCCCGAAGCAAACCCAAGCGCCGAAATCCCAGAGTAGCCCTTAGAGGGTTATCTGGCGGACTTCCTCATTGTACCGATGACCAAATCGAGGCCTCGAATTCCAAATGGCTCCAGTGAATCGAACGCCTCCTGGTTGTGGCCACTTGGATTTCTTGGGCTCCTTCCACTCTTCATCTTTCTCATAATCTGTCTCTTTTCTCATTTTCATGAATGACCTTACCAACTTCCCAGATTTGACAGTCAGAAATTCTGGAGCCGTTCTCAACCCTTCCTTTTCTCTTTCCAGCAAATCCGGCTGGTCCTCACATCTTGGCTATTCACCTCTGAAACTTATCCTGAATCTGGCAGCATCGGTGCCCCCTCTGTCATCATCACCCTGCTCCAAGCCTCACATGGTCACGACCACATCCTCTCCACTGGCCTCCCTGCCTCCAGTCCTGCCCTAGCCTTCCTCCACAGAAGGCCCCCCCCACCATCACTTGCGAAATAAAGGCCAAAGCCTTAAGTCTGTCACTCTCTTTCCTCATTTGCTTCTGGTGTTCTTGTCCACATTCATTCTCCCACCTCCATCAGCCAGGAAAACTCCTACTCATTCTGTAAGTTATAGCTCATTTAACTTTTTCCAAAAATCGTTTCCAGTTTCCTCTCCGGCCCATCCACTGCACCCTTAGTGCACACATTCTGGTGGATGGCAGTCATTTTCTTTACTTATAAGTATCCTCCATTGGAACATCTCAAGGACAGGGATCATCTCCTTTTTCTTTGTGTTCTGAGTTCCAGATCCAGAGCCTGGCACTTAGAAGGTGTATAATGCTCATCAGATGAGAGGAGGGTGGCTGTGGGATCCTGCTTCTCTACCCCTGCCTTCTCTTCTCTCACTCCCCATCCCCTGGCTTAGGAATAAGACGGCCCTCTCTCATGTCCCAAGGTGATTGCTGTTTTCCCATTCACACTCAGACTTCTGTATGGTCGAAGTGAAATACAGCCCCCAGGCTTTGGGTGTGCAAGTGTGTGTGAGCCTGGAATGCTGTGTGCTGTGGCAGAGGCTGTGTGTGTGTGTGTCTTGTGGGAGGAGCATCCCCCATTAGTTTTGGTGGTCAGTGACTCACTCAGTGCTTCTGTGTGTCACTGCTTTGCCAACGTGTTGAAGGGTGTGCTGATGTGTGCATTTCTGTGTCTATCTGAGGGGTGGGTACCTGTGTGCAGAAGTGTATTAGAAGTTCCATCTGGACAATGATTTGGGTGACTTTTCACCTTTTAAACCCGAAACAGCCTCAAGCACCTCCCCTCTGGTAGATCACCGCATGGGGAATAGACAAGGGCTGCTTAGGGGAACCCAGCATCTGGTGGTATCTTTCCCACAGCCGTTCTTGTGTCAGCCCTCTAGCCCCTGGTAGATTCTCTTTCCACATCTTGCCCTCACCCAAAGGGAGGGATAGCAGCATGTCTAAGATTGGGAAAGGTTGGGGAAGATGGTGTGGGTGTGGGAGTATTATCTTTTACTCTGGGCCAAATGAGCGGGGTTTGCCACTTGGGGTGCTTTCTGCTGCCAGAGGATGAGCTACAGGTGAGAACATGACTTATAAGGAGTTAAAGAAGCAAGGCAAGGGTGAGCCTCAAATCCTCCACTAACCCTGGATTGCGGGCCACACACCTCACTTGCTTCACCTGTGTCATGGGAGATTGATGGTAACTTAGATGAACAGAAGTAGACTTGGTGACAGTTATTACAACTCTGAGATGCTCCCGTGTTCCTTTACCTGATCCCCCACTGTGCCTCAGTTTCTCAGGGAGGAGTCAGGGCCCTGAAAAGAGCCCTGGACCTGGTAAGACTAACATGAGTTGGGATGTGTCCCCATGGAGGGAGAGGGAGCTAACTTATGCTGGGAGGATAGAGCAAGACCACAATGTAGCCCATCTATGTTCTAGCTCAGGCTCTGTGATGTGACCTTGGGGACATTGCTTCCTCTCTCTGGGCCTCAATATACCCATCTGTCATATAAAGGAGTTGAACAGGAAGCTATGTAAGGGTCCTTCTAACCATAAAAATGCTAAGATTTTGTGATGATTTGGAAGGATGAAGCTGTCTGCCTCCTCTAGACCCAAACCTTATGTTTCAGTCTCTCCATCTGTAAATTGGGAAGAATAATGCTGTTATTGGTATATATGTTGGATATGGAGATTTCCAGCCTGTCTAAGGAGATCTCCAGTCATCCCATCCCCAAGCCAGAACTCAGAACCTCACTGCCCGGTACCTCAGCCCAAGGTGAGCCCTAGGAATCTCCATGGCAACACACTGGTTATGAACGGGGCTGCAGTTGCCATGGTGACAGGCTGCTCTCTCTTTCTCTCTCATCCCCCTCCTCTCCCCTCCCCTTTTCTCAATGAACCAGAGCGATCTTTAGGCCTCAGTTCTCCAGGTGGGGTGGCGATGGCGGGGGGAGTGCAGCGAGAAAGGGGTCCGGATTGGGAAAGAGGGAAGATGGGCTGAGTCTGCAGAGGAATAAAGGGCTGTTGGGGTGCCGTTGCTATGGTGATGGGGCTGCAGCCTGTTAATTAAACCCCTGGTTGCCACGGAGACGGTGGTGGTTGACGTGCTCCGCAGTGAGCCCTGTGTGTGTGGGGTGTGCTTTGCGCTGGACTCATCAATTCACTGCTAAGGTTTTGGGTCCGAGGATGGGGCATGCGGGTGGGGGAGAAGAAGAGTGAAGGAGGGCATTCAGGGCCCTGGGCCCATGAGGCTACAGCTAGTGGTGGGTGGGTTAGGTTGTGGGGGTAAAGCAGTGGAGATGCAGAAGCAGAGGGATTGAGCCATAAGGAGGAATGCTATGCCTGCCTCCTGTGAAAAGAGGGCCCAGTCCAGTGGCTCTAGCTTCCTCCAAACAGCCCCTCGTCCTGGTTCAGTTGATGCAGTCCCGGGCAGGAGGTCAGGGGGCTGGGTTCTAGTCCCTAGTCTGTTACAAGTTCACCCCATGAAGAAAATGTGAACCTTTCCATTCTCAGACTCCAATTTCACAATAGGTGGAGAGTGGAAAAGTAATTTATAATATCTTTTCCAGTTCCCAAATCCTGACACTCAGGAGGCAGCTTCTCTGAGCTTTTTTCTCTCTGAGACATATGGTGGGAGGGGGTATGAGTTTGAGAGACTCAGAGTTTAGAAATAGGACCCTCCCTAGCTCTGGATCTTGTGCTGCTTTAATGAGAGGGTTTCCCTGGCCCCAGATCTCCCCAGGGTTCTTGGTCGGGAGGGGATGCTGTGCTGGCAGCCAGGTTCCTGGGGCTCTGAGCTGCGGGTCACCTTTTACTGGCCAGTGCCAGGCTGGCAGTGTAGTGGGTGCCTGCCATGTGTTTTCTCTAAACCTCACCACAGAGAGTTGGCTGGAGGCCAGAATAGGGCACAATCTTCCTGAAAGGTGAGGGGTGTCAATGGAGGGGCTGGGGTCTCCCCTTGGAACTGTCTGCTCACTTGGTCTGGGCTCCTCAGGGAGGGATATGTGGTCTGAGATTAATAGAGCACTAAGAGTTTTCAGCGTAGGAAGAAGTGCCATGGATTATGCAACCTAACTCATTTTTACAGACGGGATACCGAGGCCCACAGAGAGGAACCTGATTTTGCCCAGAGATACAGAGAGAATTTAGGGGCAGAGCATACGATAGAACCACTATCTCCTGAATCTCAGATGGCTCTTGAGATGGGAACTCTAGTGAAGGTGGACAGATGGGTTCCCCAGGGGAAGAGGAATCACTCCTGCCTTCACCTGTACTCCCTAAAATTTAGGTTTCCCCATGCATGGACTTAGTTTCTGAGTGGCCAAAGCTGGACCACAAATGAAGGAAAATAACCCCAGGGGAACATGCCAGACCTGGGATTACTGAAAAATCCCAGCATCTCCTTCATTCTATAGCACTTCTCTGACAAACGTGCTACATGTGTTTTACTGTTATGCATCTCTGCAGAGTAGTAGACCACAGTGCTGCTGCTGCTGCTGGTGCTGTGTGTGTGTGTGTGTGTGTGTGTGTGTGTGTGTGTGTGTGTAGAGTGGAGTGGCATGCTTAAAAATTTTTGAGCCCTGGCTTCTTTTAACCTCTGTCACCAATTCAAACTCATCTCACTCTTTTGGTGGTTTTCCCTCTGGGAGAGCCAAGAATATCAGTGCCCACAACTTGTCTGAATAGCTACCTTTCCACCCTGAAGGGTCCTTTGGGTATCTGAAAAACGAAGTGGCAGCGAAGCTTAGTTGTTAGGTCCCTCAGAGGCACTTTTGAGTCAGCTGCTGAAAACTCCACGGTTGACCCAATCTGAAGCCACTGACAAATTGTGTTAATACAAGTAAAGCTGAGCCCTGGATCCTGTCCATGGTCCTGAAAAAAGTGCTGCCCTATACCCCTGTCTCCAGGGATATGAACGGCTCTTTAGGATTTTTGCAGGTTTTCTGGAGGCTTCCCCTTCAGTTGCAAGCCAAGAGTCCATTCTAGCCCTGCACCCCTGAAGCCTGAGCACAAGAAAAGGAAGAAAGCACATCTCAGACCTAGTGCCTGTTTTGTTTTTGTTTTTGTTTTTTCAGGAGCTAATATCCAGAGGCTGCTGAGGGGCGTGGATATGACTGCATCCTTGTCTCTTCTATGGAGGCAAGGCCACTTTTATAAGTTCTATCAATGAAGAGAGTCCTAAACTGGAGTAAAGCAATCTGGATGCTAGACCAAATTCTGCCATCCACTGGCATTATGTCCACAGGCAGTCATTTTCCCTCTATGGGCCTTAGTTTTTTCATCTGTGAAAGGAAAGCTGTGTGTAAGATACAATGACTGATCCTTTCCCAACCCTAGAACTCTTCTGGAACTTAGAGGGCCAGCGAGAGAGAGCTAGTGCGAGTGTGAAGATTGTTTACCCTGATCTGCTCCCATCCTCAGATGTTTAGATCTTCTAGAGACTCAAAGCTTTCAAACCTCTGATGCCACTTCCTGAGATGTCTGCACCACTGGATCAAACCTGGACTCTAGGGGCGCTGAGGGGTCCCAAGATGATCAAGCTTCTGGGGGATTGGCCTTAGGGTAGCCAGGAGGAGGACAGAGAGCATGTCGGCTCTGGAAGCCTCGGAAAGCAATCCTGGATTAGGGGATTAGACACTTCTGCCCCAGGAGAAAATCTGGTCTCAAACCGACAGGCGGCCTCATTCCGCCCTCCCCCACTCTGTCCCTGGCCAGCCTTGGGACCAGCCTGTCCTCTCTAGAGGCTGCACCGTCCCTGGTGGAAAGTCGGTCCTCCCTGGAGCCTCACTGCCGCCTCTTCTCCTCCTCACCAGGTCTCATCTCTAGATCAGTTGGCAGTCCGAAGGTCCCTGACTGTGGGCTCCAGGGACTTGTCTTGGGGGTGGGATGATGGGACTCTTGTCAGTCTAAGCACATCGAGAGAGTTCCTTGTAACTCCTCAGGCGCTACCCCACCCATTTTAAGACAGGTTGGATCAGTCAGTTCAGTGACCTGAAGGCCCCTGGGGATAGCACATTGCTTTAGTTATGGGCCCTAGGCTCTACATGCCTCCAGCTCCAATCTCTTGAGCAGTGGTATGAAAGAGGGTCTGGTTCTCCTCCTCCACTTCAGGGTTGGCTTCTCCAGTCTTGCGGAGAGGCTTCTCAAGGGCCCCATGTTCCATGGCGCACCTCCACGGCCACTTCAGTGCCCTTTATCTTCCCCCTGGGGGTTACCCCAGACCCCCAGTCAGGCAGCCGCTGCGGGGCCGCCTCCCGGCGGCCGCGACCTAGTTCCCTGCCGTTATTTTTAGGGCGCGGGATGGCACCTGCCCACGTGCCGGGCCCCGCCCGGAGAGTGGGTGGGGGGGGAGCTGCGTCTGCTCAAGGGAGGCAAGGCCCTGTCCCCCGAAGCACCCCCTTCATCCCACCCACGCAATCCCCCAGTTTTCGTGCAAGGGGGCCACTAGTCGCGCTCTGCCCGCCCCTCATCTTCTCTTCTCCCTCCCTCCCGCTCTCCCCCCAAAACCCCGCCAGTGGCTCACGCCTCCTGCATACGGGATGAGGTGAGCAGCGCCGCTGCTGAGAGGGGGCGCGCGCGGGTGTGAGCGTGTGTCCGTGTGCGAGTGTGTGTGCGCCGGGCGGGCGGGCACTGCAGCTTCTTCCTCCGTGGAGCGGAGAGCGAGAGAGAGCTAGAGCGAACGAGAGAGCGGCGAAGGCGGGTAGAGGGGCGCGGGCGAGGCGGCGCAGCCATCCCCAGACCAGGGGCCGCGCCGCCACCATGCTAAACAACCTGACGGACTGCGAGGACGGCGACGGGGGAGCCAACCCGGGTAAGCTGGGTCCGGGGGCGGCGGGGGAGGGGGCAGCGAGGAGAGGAGGCAGCTCTGGGGTTAGAGGCGGAACGGGGGCCACCTCCTTCAGAGAGGAGGCTGGTACTGACCCGGGCGGTGGGCGCCGGCCGCAGCCTGGAGCTGAGCTCCATTGGAATGCTCCGGGCGCTGTCCAAGGTGCTGGAATGCGCCGCGCCCGGTGGCAGAGCTGCGGGCCGGGGGATTGTCGCTGCCCACGGCTTCGGGCCGACTTGGGTTAGCTAAACCGAGGAGGCGGTGGGAAGGGGATAGAAGACCTAGAATGGGCTGATGTGGAGCTCGACGGCGGGAGGAGGGCTCCTTTCACCAACAGGGGACCCCGGCGTCCTGGCGCAGAGCAGGCACCCGTGGTGCCGGGGGGC
>NW_012102643.1:2107685-2108891 GCF_000951045.1 Mandrillus leucophaeus | reverse complement strand
GGCCCCCCGCCGCCCCCCAGCGGTCTCAGCCATCCATCACGGCTGTCAGCCACCCCCACCCCCAACTCTCCAGCGGCGCTGCGTCCCCTGCGCACTAGCGCGCCTCCCGCGCCTGCTGTCTGCGCTCAGCGCCTTCAAACGTTCCCCTGGGCACTGCTTGACCCTATGAGCTTAGACTCCCGCAGATCCCTCTGGGGGATGGCGCCTAGGGCTGAAAGAGCAGGGTCTTCTAGAGATTGGCAACCTTGACTCTGAGGTCCTCCGGATCCTGGATCTCAGGGCCAAGTGGCCGCTTGGAAAGGCTGGGGACACCAGGGTCCCTGATCCTTTGTCTGACCCCCCTCCCCCGCCCCCGCTTCCTGCAACTCCTCATTCCTCCTGGGGGCTGAGTGGTATACAGGTGCCAGAACTCCTAGCTGGCCAGCTCATCCACCTCCCCAGTGACCCTGGGATCACCTCATCCAGCATCCGCCCCCTCCCCCGCGGGCTTCTGGCCGGGGGTTGGGCGGGGGAGTTTGGCAAAGTTGAGTCTGCAGCAGCGCCAGGCATCCCGACACGGATCTGTCCATCCGGGATCCCCTTCAGAAGCCTCTACTCTGAGAGGGGGGCTTAGATGAGAGAGCATCTGTCTGTTCCCTCAGAAATCGGGTATGGTCCCATTCCCCAGCACCCGCTTTCTCTGCCAAGGTTTCACCAGGCCTTGGGGTTTCCATGGGGGCTCAGGAGGCCTAGAAAAGAGGCATCAGTGTGTGTGAGGCAGGAGTTGAACTAGGAACTCGCTTCAGTTCTATCCCCTCTCCGTTAGTTTCTAGACACTGAGTGCAGCGGACCCATCTGGAGACCTTCTTTCTCTACGTAGGGTCCAGGACCTGGAACTCAAGAGGCCAGAACCTGGGTCATGTGCTCTGGGTCCCAGAGAGAGAAGTCCCCCCTTCCCCAAGCGGTGCCTGGAGATGGCGGTAGGAGGTGCTAAAGACCTTCTGGGCTTGAGAGAGGACCATCAGGCCAAGAGCCCCTGACATGTCTGATTCTAGATTCTTGGGGATGTACGGGAAGGAACTGGTTGCTGACCTCGGGCCGGTGGGGATGGCCCGAGCAAGAGCACACTTCTGGACTGAAGAAGAGCCCAGGGATGTGTCCCGGTCTTCTTTCCCCTTGAGGTCTGACGCCCCCTCTCCCTCTCGGAGCTGGCCTAGGGATTCCCCC
>NW_012102643.1:2101617-2102110 GCF_000951045.1 Mandrillus leucophaeus | reverse complement strand
GGGAACCCTTGGTGCAATCTGGGACCCCTCCCCCAAGGCTTCCCAAGGTCCGACCTCAGACTGAAGCATACCTCCTCCATAGATTTTCAGCTCTACTTTGCAGAATCTCTCTCTCTCTCTCTCGTTTTCCCGTGGGTTCCTATTCAGGACGGGAAGCAAGATCACCCTCCTTTCTTCCCTCTTTCCCCCTCCTCTCAGTTCCCTGGGGCGGTCCAGGGCGGGGCGGGGGGAATCTTTTTAGTTAGCTCTGCCTGCTTTCCCAGTGAGGCCTCAGAAATGGGGTCCCAGAGGCTGAATCCTCAGCGCCGCGGCGCGGACACTGCGGACGCGCTGCGGTGGGTGCGGAGACTCGCAAGGAACCGAGGGGCTTGGGACAAGTCCTTTGGCTGCTCCCGCTCTCCCCCGCCCTCCTCCGCGGCTTCCTTGCTCAGAGGTCTTGGGGCGAGCCACCCCCTCAGGCTTCCAGGCCCCCCGCCGCCCCCCAGCGGTCTCA
>NW_012102643.1:2073906-2097367 GCF_000951045.1 Mandrillus leucophaeus | reverse complement strand
GGTAGGAGGTGCTAAAGACCTTCTGGGCTTGAGAGAGGACCATCAGGCCAAGAGCCCCTGACATGTCTGATTCTAGATTCTTGGGGATGTACGGGAAGGAACTGGTTGCTGACCTCGGGCCGGTGGGGATGGCCCGAGCAAGAGCACACTTCTGGACTGAAGAAGAGCCCAGGGATGTGTCCCGGTCTTCTTTCCCCTTGAGGTCTGACGCCCCCTCTCCCTCTCGGAGCTGGCCTAGGGATTCCCCCAGGCCCAGCCCCAGGCCCCGGGGAGGCTTCTTAGCTTGCGCCTCTCGCCTGTTTCCTCCCCGGGAGCTCTGGCCGCCGCAGCTTAATTGAAAGCCGATTCGGGTTGAGAGCTCCCAGGGGGCGGGGGTGGGGAGGGTTCAGCCTCAGTCTGGCCCTGCCTCTCGCTCGCGCGCGGCTCGGCGCTCCCGCATCACCCTTACTCTTGGCTCTGGGGAATCAGGGCGAGTTTCCCCTTAGCTGTTCTGGTTCTTTGAGAACTCGGAAGCTTATTCCCCATCCCCCTCAACCAGTGCGCCTGGCGTTCAGGGAGGGGACGAAATCGGCCCTGGCTGACAAGTCCCGGGAGCCTGGCGTCCCGCCCAGGCAGTTAGTGGAAAGGCGGGACTCAGGACGAGCCTACCTAGCCGCCCTCTCCCCTGCCCTCATCTCCTGGCCCGGATCCGGCCTGGAGTCTGGCTCCGCGCTGCGCGCCGCGTTACATAAGCGGCTGCGGGCGCGCGGCCGGCTAGGCTCGGCGCTGCGCTCTTGGCCTGCGCGGTCGCCATGGAGACCGGCGCGGGGCCACCTAGTTGCAGGGTCTCGGACCAGGACGCCCCCATTCCCGTCCCTTGAGCGCCACCCGCCCCTGCGAAGGAGGAGGAGCTTGGGAGAGGGTGTGAAAGGCAGAGGGGAGGGTTTCTCCTGTCTGGTTGTCCTGGCCCTAAGAGGGGATGTTGCGGGGAAAGGGACCCCAAAATCTTGCGGTTGGAGGTGCGGTGTGGGATGGGGAGCCCCGGCTGGGTGGGCACCAAATATGTTAATAATAATCGCAATTGTAATAATAGCAATAGCCACACTCGTGACAGGCACACTTAACATGCATTATTTAATTTAATCCCAGCAACAGCCCTATGAGTTAAGCTTGGTTAGTATCCTTTGCAAAGGAGGAAACTGAGGCGTAGAGAGTTTGTGACTTACTGAAAGTGACGACATACCCAGTGAAGCTGGGACTGGAATGTCAGTTTCCATAACTTCAGCCCCCTTTCTTAACCATTAGGAAACTTCCTCTCACCTCAGGTCCCCTCAATCTCTCTAGTCCACACCATGGTGTGCTGAGAGCAGGAGGCACACTGTCAGCATTTTAAAAGGAGGGGGAATCTACCTCTTTCTTGTACTCCTGTTCTGTGGCCCCAGAGAGCTCTTCTGAGACCCTGGGGTCCAGAAGGGAACCCCGGAGAATTTAGCTCCAAAGACTTTTTCCTGAGCACCTATTACGGGCTGGGAGGTGCGTCTGTTATTCCCATGAACTCACATACGTGAGAAGAAAGAGCTGACGATTGCACCCTATTTGACAACCGGGAGTTTCTGCCTTGATGGATGAGGTGGAGGTGGTGGCAGAAGACTGGGTGGTGGGTTTCTTTGGAGCAGGCAAGGCATCACTCCTCCCGGCCCAATTTTTAGTCAGGAAGAGATTGGTTTTATAACAGAGACATGCCATGCTCTGGCTGGGTGACTGAGGAAGGTTTCCTGGAGGTAGACAGGAGGATGGGGAAGATGCAGATGGATGGAGATGGGGAGAAAGGGATGTCAGCTGTTGAGGAGACAGGAGAACCTAGGGCCTCAATTTCACTTGGAGTTTGATCAGCAGGGAGTTTCTCCAGTGTCCAGAGAGATGTCAACCACTGGAATTCAGCCCTGGAATTGAGGAAGGGTCATGGCTGAAGCCAAGGAAATGTACCTGTGGGGCCTCTTATATCTTTCTGAAGGGACCTTCCCCCGTGGTGCCCAAGATACTTTCTCCTGGAGTGAGCTCATCTAGGTCCATGGCTTCACACGCACCCTATACGTGTTTACATAGCTTACCCCCATCTCTTTCTCCTGACCAGCCTCTTTGCTGTATGTTTCCTGATTCATATATCCAGGTGGCTTCTGGATGTATCCATTTGAGTGCCCTATAATGCCTCACCCTCAGCTAAATTCAGCATCTTCCCCACCTCCAAACTCCTCCTTTTCTAGTCTTCTCATTTATCAAATAGCACCATCATCCAACCATTCACCCATGCTAGAAACCCCAGACATTATCCTAGATTCTTTCTCCCCCGGCCAAACATCTGGCATGGAAATATGCCAATAATTCTGTCTGTTGCTCTACATTGCTGTGGTCAGGGACATCATCAGCCCTTACCTGGGTTACTGAAAGTCTCTAACTACCGTACTCTGTTTTCTTCACCCAAAAGCCCGAGTGATGGCTCTAAAACACGGGTTTATTTGTGGTATTTTTTTTTTTTTTTGCCTGAAACTCTTCAATGACTCCCCATTGCCCTCTGGATGAGGTCCACATTCTTCAACATGACCTGCTAATCATTTAAGGGCCCAGCCCACACTTTCCTTCGCAGGCTCACCTTTTCACTTTTCACTGCCCCTTCCACAGACTTCAGCCAGATCATACTTCATTCCTCTAACCCACTCTGTTCGCTGTCACCTCTGGGCCATCGAACATGCTGTTCTGCTATTCTGTCTGCCTGGAACACCCTCCCTGCCTCCCTCCCAGGCTAGCTCTTACTCATTCTTCAGCTCTCAGTGGACACGTCACTTCCTCTGGGAAGCCTCCCATGACCTCCCAGGCTGGGCTGGATGCCTCTCCTGTGTCCCACAGTCCCTTGATCTTCTATCCTAGAATTGACCATGCCAGATTGGAAATTCCTGGCTGCTAGTTTGTCTCCCTGCACTTGGGTTGGTCTCCTGAGAGCAAGAATGGTGTCTTCTCTGTCTTACCCTGCTTCCCCCATGCCTGTATTGGCACATGGTAGACACTTGGTAAACATATTGTGAATGAAGATGAATAAAGAGCACAGCATATGCCAGAGGGGATCTCTAGCATGATAAGGGGATCTTCTTCGAGAAATAGCACATCCTTGGGGCCTCGGTCTGTAGTGCTCCCAGAAGGCAGACCTTCTCCACTGGGAAAGAACATGCCTCCACCCCTAACACTGGTATGAGCCCAGCTATAGTTAAGAAGGGAACTCTGGAGAGTCTTGGGGTGTCCTGGAATAGGACCCCCAGGAGCAAGGAAGCACTCACACATCTGTTAATACGCAGTGCATGCCAGCTAGTGCATTAGGCTCTGTGCACATGCTGTCAACTACAATTCTGCAAGGAAGGTGGTATTAGCGCCATTTTCCCAATGCACAAACTGAGATCAGAGGGCTACTGTGGCTACACCACTGTATGCCCAGGTGGTTGGACAACAACTGATTGGTGCCAGATCTCTGACCCCTCTGCCTTCTCAGGTGATGGCAACCCCAAGGAAAGCAGTCCCTTCATCAACAGCACTGACACAGAGAAGGGAAAGGAGTATGATGGCAAGAACATGGCCTTGTTTGAGGTGGGCTGCTAGGGCTGTTGGGCCCCCACCTGCAACTCATCATCCTGATTCATCAGCTGCTTCCTCCCTCCCTCCCTAGGGAATAGTACCCTCCTCTCCACCCCTCCTTTGAGTCCACCTTCTTCCTTGAGCCTCCCCATCCCTCCTCCCTCCTGGGATTTACTCCCTCTGCCCCCTGCCCTCCTCTCCTCATCCTACCATTCTTACCCCTGGTCTCCTCACCTGTTTCTCCTCCTTTCCCATCTCATCCCAACCTCAATGGTTTAGTGCTACTTGTCCCCATCTCTTCTTCTGCCCCTCACCACCCAGCTCACTCCACCTGCTCCCCCAGACTCCTAGCACTGACACCCTCCCTCCGTAGGAGGAGATGGACACCAGTCCTATGGTGTCCTCCTTGCTCAGTGGCCTGGCCAACTACACCAACCTGCCCCAGGGAAGTAGGGAGCACGAAGAGGCAGAAAACAATGAGGGTGGAAGAAGGAAGCCAGTGCAGGTGAGGGCCTCGGGGGATGAGAAATGGAAGAAAAGGGATGGATGGGAGGTGGGGAAGGATGGGGGAGAAAAATGGATTTGAATGGAGGGAGGTAAAGGGCACACGAATCAGAAAGGAGAGGGATGAAGGGATGGTGATAGAGAGAAGAGGAAGGTGGGGGTGGAAAAACATGGAGGAGGAGCACGCCTGGGGTGTTGGTAATGATGAGGACTGCAGAGACTGATGCTGGCCTCCCTGGCAGGCCCCACGCATGGGCACCTTCATGGGCGTGTACCTGCCGTGCCTGCAGAACATCTTTGGCGTCATCCTCTTCCTGCGGCTCACCTGGGTGGTGGGCATTGCAGGCATCATGGAGTCCTTCTGCATGGTGTTCATCTGCTGCTCCTGTGTGAGTGACACCCCTCCCCTCACCACCCCCTGACAGCTGGGGCTTGGCAGAGACCTGGGGGTGGGAGGTGGGAGGATGGAAGCATGAGACCTGAGCTTTTTATAGGAACCACTGCTTATGATCTTTGAGAGTAAATTAGGCCTGACTGGTCCTTCCTGCATCTCACAGGCTTGTCCCTGATGGCTGTTAACCAGGTTTCACCTGGATCTCTCTCTGTGTGTAATTACACAAGTGATGCAGCTCATTGATGAAAATGATAAGGGTAGAGAAGAAAATAAAATTCACCTATACTCTTACAATAGTTAACATTTTGGTAGGTCCAGACTCACAAAAATGAGATGACATGTCACAAACAGCATTGTAACCGAATTCTTCCCATTCTCTCTAAAAAATCAAATATTCGCCAAACACCTACCTCTTGATACATTTGCATGTCCTCGTACATAACCTTGAGACAGCTCTGCATGTGAGGTACTCAGTGTCAGAGCTGTTACTCCTATTCTATAGATGGAGAAACTAAGGCTTGGAGAAGTGAAGTGAGTTGTCTCAGGTCAGTCAGCTGGTCTGAGACCGGGCTGGGATTTCCAGAGCTCTCTGATGCTGTGGCTTGCTTGGGCTCCTTCCGTTCGCATGGTGAATAAGAGGTTTTCTTGAGAAGAAGGACTTGGCAGGAGTAGAAGTTGGAACAGGCCCAGGGAGCAGCTCAGCGGAAGAGAACCTGTGGGTTTGGCTGGTGTTTATGGGGTATAAGGCTTGGCCCCCACTCAGGCCACTGTGGCCCCCACCCCAGCCACTGCTCTGATGATCTCTTTCCTCACAGACGATGCTCACGGCCATCTCCATGAGTGCAATTGCAACGAATGGTGTTGTGCCTGGTAGGTGACTGGGGCTTCGTGGGGAGGGGGGATGGCTGGCTGGAAGTGGGGATAGAGCCCTGGGCTTTGGGGAACATCAAGACCCAAGAGAGGTAATATTATAGACTAGGGGGCTGGGCTGTATCTGTTCATGGGGTAGGTAAGGGCAGCCCTATTGGGGGCAGGGGAGGAGGAGGCAGCTGCCAGTGTTGAGTAGGGCAGCCCTCCCCCCACTCATCCTGAGACCCTCCTCTCCATCATCTGATTTTCTGAGCCACGACCTCCTTAAAGGGGTAATTAGCAACATGGTAATTAGTGCTGCAAAATCCAAGCAGAGTGGGTGCTTGTGTCTCTCACCAGTCCCCTTTCTAGGACTGCAGCCCATAAACCTGTGAGACCCGGAGCAACCCCCTTTTGCCTCTGTCACTGAACACCCCTCACCCCTTACAGCAGCCCAGTGCCCCCGACCCTCTCACTGATACCAGATTCTCTCTGCAGCTGGTGGCTCCTACTACATGATTTCCAGGTCTCTGGGCCCGGAGTTTGGGGGCGCCGTGGGCCTCTGCTTCTACCTGGGCACTACCTTTGCTGGGGCCATGTACATCCTGGGCACCATCGAAATCCTGCTGGTGAGAGGGGCTGAGGAGGAGGTGTGGAACCCCAGGCTGTCAGTCAGTTAATCAGTGCTCCCTGGACACCTCCTATAAGCCAGGCTTTCAGTGAGGCCAAAGATGTGGTTCAGTAAGGCCAAAGTCAGATGTGGTTCTGTTTCTAAAGAGTTCACAGTCTGGTTGGGGAGACAAGATACAATAATTATGTAATGTACACAGCTGTCGTTTATCAGGCACCCACTGAGCTCTCAGCATCCTTCCAAGTGCTTTCCAGCCATTCTCTTGAATCCTTATGAGGTTTAAGTATTATGATGCCCATTTTACAAATGAGAAGCTCAGAGAGGTGCGATAACTTGCTCAAGGTCACTCAGCTCTCAGGTAGGTGGCAGAGGTGGGTTGATGAATTAAAATACGGTAAAAATAATAACAGTAATGTTATGCAGCAGTTACCATTGTGTGATTGCCTCCCATGGGCCACAGACAGGTAATCTCTGATGTTAATGGTAGTTGGCTGGTGGCTATTGGATTGCAAAAGAGAAGAACCAGCGGAGGGACCCATGTAAAGAGATCTGTTGGGAATAGTGACTGGTGGAGAGAAACCAGGTTGCTGGGCAGTGCTTGAAGCCAGGACTGGTGACTTAGGTCTCCATCCTTCCTCCCCTTCCTGCAGGGCATGGGTGCTGATGAGGTGTCCCTGGTGGATAGGAAGTGGAGCTGACATGTCCCAAGCCCCTACTCTGTGCAGGCCCCAAGGCTTGAAGTATATCATTTTATTTTATCGTCATGACTCTCGTGAGTTAAAGGTGGCCATTTTATTTTCTTTTTTCTTTTTTTTTTTTGAGACAGGGTCTCACTCTGTTGCCCAGGCTGGAGTGCAGTGGTACAATCATGGCTCACTGCAGCCTGGAATTCCTAGGTTCAAGTGATCCGCCCTAGTTCAGCCTCCCAAGTACCTGGTAGGCACCACCATGCTGAGCTAATTTTTGTATTTTTTTGTAGATAAGTGTCTCACTATGTTGCTCAGGCTGGTCTCAAACTCCTGAGTTTTAAATGATCCTCCCACCTCAGCCTCCCGAAATGCAGGGATGACAGGCATGAGCCA
Source organism: Mandrillus leucophaeus (assembly GCF_000951045.1). Classification (NCBI taxonomy): domain Eukaryota; kingdom Metazoa; phylum Chordata; class Mammalia; order Primates; family Cercopithecidae; genus Mandrillus; species Mandrillus leucophaeus. The sequence continues at coordinate 2,090,307 of NW_012102643.1, read as the reverse complement.
CTGCGCCTGGCTAAAAAGGTGGCCATTTTACAGATGAGGAAAGCGAGGCTCAGAGTTTAAGGAACGAATGGAAGGAATATGAACCTTGGTCTTTCTGACTTCTAGAGCCTTACACAAGTGATGCAGCTTCATTGATGAAAATGATAAGGGTAGAGAAGAAAATAAAATTAACCTATAATCTTACATTAGTTAGCATTTGGTAGGTCCAGACTCAAAAAAAAGGAGATTACATGTCACAAACAGCATTGTAACTGAATTCTTCCCATTCTCTCTAAAAAATCAAATATTCACCAAACACCTACTTCTTGATACATTTACATGTCCACTATACCACACTGCCTTGGAAACCTAAAACTAGAAGGTGCCACGGCTATTAGTTTTGCAGCAGATGGAAGAAGGCAGGACAGGGAGGATGGATGGGGCATGAAAGGCCTGAGGAGGCAAATGATGAGGGAGAACAATAGACTTCCATGACTTTTAAACATTAAAATATTTGAAAAATTGTTGTAAATGCAATTCTGCCCATTGCAGAAAATTAGGGCAATATCCAAGTCATGAAAAAATGTAGAGAAGGAAATAAGTCACCCAAAGAAAATCACCATTAACATTTTGGTGTATTGCCTTCTAGTTTTTGTTTTTCTATGTGATATTGTTTTCTGTCTATGTAAAATATAGCCCTATACCATAAATGCTTCCCTAAGCAACTCATATTCTCTTTGTATGTATTATTTACAGTGAAAATAACTCTTGGAAGAATGTAAACATTAATATTTAGCATGGGAATTTTACAAAATACAGATGTGCACAAAGAATAGATTATCCAGATTTTTTATGATTCAGGGAAAGCTACTGATAACATTTTGATGTACTTATGAAAACACATACAGACATATACTAATATATGTATATATCTTCACATATAAGTTTATAAAAATGAGATAATAAGACATATTCTTTTTCAAAAATCTGATTGTGTTCACCTAATGTACCATGGATAGCTTTTAAAGTCAGTCCATATAAATCTATGTCAACTGGCTGGACGCAGTGACTCATGCCTGTAATCCCAGATCTTTGGGAGGCTGAAACAGTTGGATCACCTGAGGTCAGGAGTTCAAGACCAGCCTGACTGATATGGTGAAACCCTGTCTCTACTAAAAATACAAAAATTAGCCAGGGGTGGTGGTGGGCACCTGTAATCCCAGCTACCTGGGAGGCTGAGGCAGGAGAATCACTTGAACCCCAGAGGTGGAAGTTGCAGTGAGCTGAGATTGCACCATTGCACTCCAGCCTGGGCAGCAAGAACAAAACTTTGTCTCAAAAAAACAAAAACAAAAACAAAAAAACCAAAACAACAACAACAACCAAAAAAAACCCAACTACGCCATCTTTTTAAATAGCTCCATAGTCTGTGTGGGGATATCATGATTTATTCACCCAACCTCAAGTGGTGAACATTTATTTTAACCTTTCTATTAGAAATTATTAAAATGATAAATAATTATTAAGAGTTATAGTTAACAAAAATAACAGATGTAATCGCTTCCAGCATCCTTGCAATGTCATTTTTAAAAAAAATGTATTTTTATTTGTTTTTGGGATGGGATCTCATTATGTTGCCCAGGCTGGTCTTGAACTCCTGGCTTCAAGTGATCCTCCCACTTTGGCCTCTCAAAACACTGGGATCACAGGTGTGAGCCACCATGCCTGGCCTTGCAATGTAATTTTTAAATGGCTGCATCATAGTCCTTGCAGGACAGGCCATGCCTTCTTTAGTGATTCTATTACTGGATGTCTTTTCCAGTCTGGCACCACTGTGACTGTGCTGTGAGGAGCATCTTTTTTCCTAAAGCCCTTCCTGTAGTGCAAAGGGCCACTGACTTAGGTCTCTGTTCTTCCTTCCTGTCATTTTCCCACAGGCTTACCTCTTCCCAGCCATGGCCATCTTCAAGGCAGAAGATGCCAGTGGGGAGGCAGCAGCCTTGCTGAACAACATGCGTGTTTACGGCACCTGTGTGCTCACCTGCATGGCCACTGTGGTGTTTGTGGGTGTCAAGTATGTCAACAAGTTTGCCCTTGTCTTCCTGGGTTGTGTCATCCTCTCCATCCTGGCCATCTATGCTGGGGTCATCAAGTCTGCCTTCGACCCGCCCAACTTCCCGTGAGTGCTGCTGCTCTGAGCCCAAGGAATCATCCTCCTAACTCCCTGGCCCTGTTTCAGAGTCTGTGTGACAGTCTCTGCCAAACTCCCTCTCCCTGCCCCTCGGAATCTGAGTGGTGTGGGTTGGGAGCAGCTTCCCTTGGGAGGGAAAATCTCTCTTGGCTTGGGGGTAATCTCTTTAGAGTGGGGTAACTTTTCTGGAGGAGGGAACAATTTGCCTTGTAAGAGTCAACGGCTTGCTAGTGGGGTGGACTTACGAAGAATTAGGTGGGAACGAGTTCCAAAGCAATGAATACTGTCTGTGGTAGGGAAACCTTTCCTGGGTGGGGACAACCTCCTGGAATGGGACAGTCTCCTAGTGTTGGACAACTCCTCCAGGATGGGAAAAGACACAGAAGTCTAGAGGGTCCAGGGACTCAGATTCAAGTCCACTCCATCCACTGCTCAGACAGAGGTGCAGGGCGGCCCCCGAGACCGCTGTCCACGGTGCTGAAACACAGCGTTGCACTAATGCGGTGGTTCTCCACCTTGGCTGCTTATTAGAATCACTTGGGGAGCTTAAAAAAAAAAAAAAAAAAAGCCAATGGCCAGGCTTCATTTAAATTAAACGAGGAACTCTGGATATAGGGACCTGGCATCCGTGTGTTTAAAAGGTCTCCTAGTGGCTGTATTGTACAGCCAGGGCAAGGTTATGTGGCTCCCCACCTTCCTCCCTTGTTTCTCTCCCTAGGATCTGCCTCCTGGGTAACCGCACGCTGTCTCGCCACGGCTTTAATGTCTGTGCCAAGCTGGCTTGGGAAGGAAATGAGACGGTGACCACAGAGCTGTGGGGCCTTTTCTGCTCCTCTCGCTTCCTCAACGCCACCTGTGATGAATACTTCACCCGAAACAATGTCACGGAGATCCAGGGCATCCCTGGTGCTGCCAGTGGCCTCATCAAAGGTCTGCGGGGGGACAAGGGCTGGCATCCAGGGAATGCTGCAGGGATTGTAGGTTAAGCGGTCAGGATTAAGGGGCCCTCCTTGGGATTCAGCTAAATTCAATCAGCTTTAACTGAGCACCTACTCTGGGTTACATTCCGTCCTTGGCATCAGGGAGGAGTAAGGTGAAAAGGGGACAAGTATCTCACTGCTAGTAGGAAAAGAAGTCATCAATGTAACAAGCAGTCACTGAGCACCTACAGAGTGCCCAGCATTGTGCTGAGTGCTAGGAACACAAAATAAATATGCCACAGTTCCTGTCCTCAAGGAGACTAATGGCAGAAATAGATGTATTAGCAAATATATTATGCCATATGTAGATGTGGATTCAATGCACAGCGAATGCCCAGGGGAGGGAGAGTTCATGTATTTAAGATGGCAGTAGGCTTCCTGGACTCACCTGAGAAGGGTTTTGAAGGACAAATGAAAGATCTTCAGTTCTATGAGAAGAGTAAGGAAATTGCGACCAGAAGAACAGCTTGCCTAAAAGCACGCAGATGCAGAAGAGTATATTGTGTCCTTCCAACCGCAAGTAATTTGGTATGACTGGGGCATAAAGAGCAAAACAAGGTGGAGAAAGAAGCGATGCAGGAGAGGCTGGCATAAGCCAGATCGTGGCAGGCCTTGGAAGCCATGTTGGAGAGTTGGGGCCACATTCTGAAGGCAATGAGGAGCCACCAAGGGGTTTTGGGAAAGGGAAGGATGTGGGTCAGATCTCCGTTTTTTGAAGGTTCATTCTGGCTGCTAATGTAGATGGGTTAAAGGGGTGAGAGGAGAGAGGCAGGGGGCCAGGAAGGGGCTGATGCTGTGAGTCCAGGAGAGAAAGATGGTGGTTTTCTGAATGAGAGTGATGGAGTGATGTCTGTGGGCATCACTGCAGTGCTTCTCAATCAGGGTTGTTTTGCCACCCGGGAAACATTTGGCTGTGTCTGCAGACATTTTTGGTTGTCAAAACTGGAGGGTGTACCTGGCATCTAGTAGGTAGAGGCCAGATCCTGCTAAGCATCCTACAATGCTATAGGGCAGTCCCCCACAGCAAAGAATTATCTGGCTGGAAAGGTCACTAGTGCCACGGTGGAGAGACCTTGGAATGGAGAGAAGGGGCGTATTTAAGAATTATTAAGGAGGGGTTAAAGGACAGAAGTTGGAGGTGGTATTGAAGCTGGGGAAGGGGAGAGGGAGCAGTGTAGGGCAGGGTGTCAGAATTGATGATGGTGCCATTTACTGAGATATAGGATGCAGGAAAGGAGCTGGTTTGGGGTGGGTGGATGGTGAGATGAATTTGGGACACATCGACTCAATCTGAGATGGGCCTTTATGTGCCTATTTACTCCACTAGATTGGACTATTTGATGGTAGAGACTGTGTCTGATTAGTCTGTGAAATCTCTGCACATGGCCTGGCCCAAATCAGGAGCTTAGGAAATGTCAGTGGAAATGAAATAGAGCTAAGGCCAGGGAGAATGAGATGGGGTTGATCTTGCCCCTGACATTTTGCCCCCTCCCAACTCCTGGTCCCAGAGCTCTGGTCCCCTGATGGCTGGCCTCCCCCTGAGAATTCTGTCTCCCCACAGAGAACCTCTGGAGCTCCTACCTGACCAAGGGCGTGATTGTGGAGAGGAGTGGGATGACCTCGGTGGGCCTGGCCGATGGCACTCCTATTGACATGGACCACCCCTATGTCTTCAGTGATATGACCTCCTACTTCACCCTGCTGGTTGGCATCTACTTCCCCTCAGTCACAGGTGAAGGGGAGCTCAGAGAGGGAAGACTCTGCCTGGGAGTGGATGGGGAGGAGAGAGTCGATGATGATGCTGGGAATTTCTTAGTCCAACAACCCCACCATGTAAGCAACCCCAACATTTCACTTCCCATTGGAGAGATGAGGGAATTAAGGCCAGGAGAAGCCAAGTAACACGGCCAAGGTCTCACACAAGCCAGTATGTTAGGACTAGATCCCAGGCTCACTGACCCTGAGGGTTGTGCCCTTTTTTCTCATCTGTCTGGTCTCCCGTGGCCCTGGCTTCAGTCCTAGCTGTACTTCTGTTTTGCAGGTATCATGGCTGGTTCTAACCGCTCTGGGGACCTGAGGGATGCCCAGAAGTCAATCCCCACTGGCACTATCCTGGCCATCGCCACCACCTCTGCTGTCTGTATCCTGCACGGCTGCGCTGGGACCACCCTCGGGGGAGGACTAGAGGGAGGGCAGCTGAAGTTGCTGCCTTAGCTGCTGGTGCAGGAGGGGTGGGGATGGGGAGGACTGAACCGTGGGGATTCTCCTTTATCCTCTGCTGCAGACATCAGCTCCGTTGTTCTGTTTGGGGCCTGCATTGAGGGGGTCGTCCTGCGGGACAAGTAAGATAATTGGGGTTGATCCTATTCTCGGGGAGGGGTGGGTATAGAAGGCTGAGTTCTGGGAAACAGACCCAGCAGGGGGTGCTGGGACCTGTGTGAGGGGCCTGTGGGAGGGAGGCCACGGGGGTTGCTTGCAAAGTCCTCTTCTTATATTTCATCCTCCTTCTGTCATTCCGGTTCGAGAAACTTGAATGGTGTCTCATTTCCTTTAGGATAATGATACTTTCCTTTTCTTTAAAGTGGATTAATTCAATAGTGTGTCTAACATTTACTGAATGTCCATGTATTGGTCACATAGACAGGAGTGGTATTTATCTGTGGTCTCTCTGAGATTCTGGAGGCAGCGCAGATAAATAACACATGGTTTTTGTACTGAAGGAGCTCTTTTGGGTGGGACTGTACTGGCCAACAGACTTTAAGTGCGGTCGGTAGGGGCGGCCATATAGGAAAGCCTGGGGGCTTCAGTCCAGTCCTTCGGGGTCTTCCCAGGGAAGTCTTCTCAGAGGAGGGGAGGCTAGAAGTGTCTTATACACTTTATCTCACTTATCCTTCCTGCTTTCAAGGTTGAGCAGAGATTAGGCAGCTTGGAGGAAGGGCATTCCAGGCAATGGGGAGCCAGGGTGGAGGGAGAAATGTGTGCGCATGCCTGCAGCTGTAAGTGCTGGGTGTCCTGGAGCACTCACGTCTGAAGGGCATGGGCACACACAACTGGCCGGGCGGTGTAGGGGGTCCTCTCAGAGTCACTTTCCACTGGTACCACCAGGCTCCTGTAAGGGAATGCAGTGGGGGACATGGGGCTGGGACCTATGCTGGAGCCAGGCCTAGAGGCCTGGTTTTCAGTATCAGGAAATTAGATATTTATTTTATTAAGGAAAAAACAGTGGAACATTTGGGATTCTGCCTCCCCTGTCACCCTTACAGAACTTAGTCCTGTGGCAGGCACACAGTTGGTTCTGTAGTTGGTATGGAGACTTGCCCTGGAAATCCAGGTGGCACTGCTCACCGGGCATCTTCTGTCCATATCATTCCAGGTTTGGTGAAGCTGTGAATGGTAACCTGGTGGTGGGCACACTGGCCTGGCCATCTCCGTGGGTAATTGTCATCGGATCCTTCTTCTCCACATGTGGGGCTGGGCTGCAGAGCCTCACGGGGGCCCCACGCCTGCTGCAGGCCATCTCGAGGGACGGCATCGTGCCCTTCCTGCAGGTCAGTGTGGGAGAAGAACAGCTCACCCTCAGTAGACCAGCCAGGCCCCTGCCCAGAGAGACCACACAGTGACCCAGGGCCATAACCAGCCTTAGACTACCTCCTGGGCCACTTCTGCTCTGCACTGCACTGAGAAGGATGAGTGTGTCTTCCTTGGGATTTGGCCCATGGTCAGTGCATCCCTTGGAGCATTGTCTGCTCTTGGGGAAAAAATAAATGGCCCTGTTTTGGCACAGTGGTTGGTCGGAGACTTGGGGAGGCAGTCAAAGGGCAAGAAAAGGGTAGCTTTCACCATGTTGCAAAAAAAAAAGACTGATGGAGCACAGGGTCGTGGTGGCTTGCTGGCTTCCTGACAGCTCCTCTCCCATCTGGTCCTCTGGAGCTGCTTTCCGCCTCTAGGGATCATTTGAACTTCATTGCACTGAGGTGCTGATGTCAGGGTGGGCAAGATGCAGCAAAAGCCTGTTATCCATTTGCATTCTCCTTGAGAAAGAGAAATGCATCTTCTCCCTACCTCCTCATTGGTGATAGGATTCCTGCCTCTATTCCACTGGTTCCCAAGACTAGGGGAGAGGGCTGAGAAGTCCTTGAGGTCTCAGTCCCATGATGATTGCTCTGTCCTCAGGTCTTTGGCCATGGCAAGGCCAATGGAGAGCCGACCTGGGCCCTGCTCCTGACTGCCTGCATCTGCGAGATTGGCATCCTCATTGCATCCCTCGACGAGGTGGCCCCCATCCTGTCTATGTGCGTGCCTGACTTCTTGCCCTCCCCACTGGCTCAGGATGTTTCTCTATCTGAATCCTGCAGCCGTTACCCATGACAACCCACCCAGACACTTTAACAACCCCAGGAAGTTCCCCACTGGTCATAGAAGCCCATCATTTGTTATAGAGAGATTCATCCATACGTGTTATGAGGGTGTGTTGTAAGGGTATTTGGCTTCACACCCCTTGCTAAGCACCAGAGCATGATCTGGCCACCTCCTGACTTCTTGTCCCCTTTCCCCCTTTCTCTCCCCACACTGCTGTTTCTGTTTCTGCCTCCCTTTGCATCTCTGTCTCCCCTGGGCCTTCCTGTGTTCCAGGTTCTTCCTGATGTGCTACATGTTTGTGAATCTGGCCTGTGCGTTGCAGACGTTGCTGAGGACACCCAACTGGAGGCCACGCTTTCGATATTACCATTGGTGGGTGTTCTGTCCCCACACTTCCAGTGAACCACTTGCTTACTTCCACCCCACTCCTCACCTCACTCCAGTCCATCCCCTCTGGGTCTAAGGACCCCAAACGTGAAGAGGACATCCTTTTTTCTCCAGCTTTTGTTGACCAACTCACATGAGGAAGGTCCTGGAGAGGGTCTCCTAACAATCCTAAATAATAACATAGCAGCATCACAAGTGGTCTTGGCTGGAATCTCTCTCCTGTCCGTGATGCCCAATAGCTCACAATGTAGCAGGGAGGCTGGAAGTCAGCTGGCCAGAGTTCAAATGATGACTCTGCACTTCCTAGCTGTGAGACCTTGGGCTGATGATGTAGCTTCTCAGAACCTCAGTTTCCTCAGCTGTGAAATGGGCATGATAGCTGCACCTGCCTGTGGGTTCTTGTGAGGACTACAGTACATGGCAGATGCTCATTGCACAGGGGCTGCAGTTTCTCTCATTTTCCTCTATGGCTCTTCATCCTCACAATAGGCCCTCGGTGGCAGACAGAGCAGAAATGATCATGCTTGTCCTACAAAAGGAAACTGAGGCCCAAAGAGGGAAAGGGACTGGCCCAGTCCCCCAGCAAGACTGTGGCATAACTGGGCTAGAACCAGGGCTGCCCACTCCTGTCTGGATGCTCCAGCTTTGCTGGTGGCCTTCTCCTGGGAGGACCTGTTTCCACTCCCCTGAGACCCTGGCCTCAGAATGCACCTGGCCAGGCCTGTCTGGCAGGGTCTGAGGCACAGGGACAGGGTGGTGTGGGGTGTCAGGAGTTGGGCAGGGCATTGGGTGGTGCCCTGTCTGTGGCTTCTCCTTCACCCAGAAGGTCCCGTAGCTCCCTGATTCTCATGGGGATGATGGTGTGAGCTCCCCTAGACTGGCCTATTGCCTCCTAGGTCTTTCCCATGCCCTGCCCCATCTCCCTCTTGCTGTCTAAGCCCCGGCTTCAGCAACAACCCTGCTGGGGCTCAGAGGCTGGGTCTCTCCACTTTGTCCAGGACCCTCTCCTTCCTGGGCATGAGCCTCTGCCTGGCCCTCATGTTCATCTGCTCCTGGTATTATGCACTGGTGGCCATGCTCATTGCTGGACTCATCTACAAGTACATTGAGTACCGTGGGTGAGTGTGAGGAGTGGAGGTTGGGGTGGCTGGGGAAGGCTGAGGGGTGGTGGGAAGGAGAGGGAAGGAGTCATGAGGCATTAGGGTGGTGAGGGTGAGATGAAGCAGGGAGTGGGAGAGGATGGGGCTGGAGCAGTGGGAGAGGGTGATATGGGGTGACATTGGAAGATGGGGGGGTGGCAGAGCCTTTGAGAAATGGACAGGAATGGTGAGAGAATGGATTTAGAAGTGATTTTCCAAGGAAACTTAGCCAAGGCTTGGGTGAGTCTGTTGGCAGGAGTGATACGCATGTCCTTTCTGAGCCTGAGAGATGACTCTGCCCTGGGGTAGCCAGTGCAGTGTAGATGGTTCTCCCTGCCCGCTGCTGGCTTTCTGCCCTCATGTGATCCCCGTTCCTGGCTCCCAGGGCAGAAAAGGAGTGGGGCGATGGGATCCGAGGTCTGTCTCTCAGTGCAGCTCGCTATGCCCTCTTACGCCTGGAGGAAGGGCCCCCACACACCAAGAACTGGAGGTAAGCGGTGAGGGTGCAGGTGTGCGTGTGTGTGTGTGTGCATGTGTACAAGGCACAGGAGATGGGGGGAAGGGAGCAGGGCCTGACTTATCCTGCTTGGTTTGTTTTGCTGAGTCGTGCCCTAAAAGCCCAGCCTTGTCTGATTCCTTCCCACCTGCAACACCGAGGCTGAGCTGAGTTCCAGACATTTGTCCTCTAACCCCACCCACTATGCTAGCCTCCTGAGCAGCCATCCATTCATTCATTTCATTATTTCCATCATTTGTTCATAAAACATGAGTGCCTGATGTATGGCAAGTCCCCTTCCAGTCTCTGGGGATGTAGGAAGCTAACAGTTTTATGGAGAAAGACACACACGGGGACAGACAAACATCAGATCATGTAGCATTTGCTCTGAGACAGGTGGAATCGTTCCCTTTGAGAGTTATAGGGGTTCTTAGGCATCTCTAGATTAATGACAATTCCTCCATTTTATTCACGTGAAAATCAGGGATGCCAGGCGTGGTGGCTCCCGCCTGTAACTCAACAGTTTGGGAGGCTGAAGTGGGTGAGTGGGTGGATCACTTGAGGTCAGGAGTTCGAGATCAGCCTGGACAACATGGCGAGACCCTGTCTGTGCTAAAAATACAAAAATTAGCCAAGCGTGATGGCGTGCACCTGTAGTCCCAGCTACTCAGGATACTGAGGCAGAATAGCTTGAACCCAGGAGGCAGAGGTTATAGTGAGCTGAGATTGTACCACTGCACTCCAGTCTGGGTGACAGAGTGAGACGCTGTCTCAAAAATAAAATAAAATAGGCCGGGCGCGGTGGCTCAAGCCTGTAATCCCAGCACTTTGGGAGGCCGAGACGGGCGGATCATGAGGTCAGGAGATCGAGACCATCCTGGCTAACCCGGTGAAACCCCGTCTCTATTAAGAAATACAAAAAACTAGCCGGGCGAGGTGGCGGGCGCCTGTAGTCCCAGCTACTCAGGAGGCTGAGGCAGGAGAATGGCGTGAACCCGGGGAGGCGGAGCTTGCAGTGAGCTAAGATCTGGCCACTGCTGCACTCCAGCCTGGGCGACAGAGCGAGACTCCGTCTTAAAAAATAATAATAATAAAATAAAATAAAATAAAATAAAATAAAATAAAGGGAAATCGGAGGTCAGAGAGGATCTCACAGGTCACAGAAGGCAGATCTGGAGATGGAATCCTCACACCCCACCTCTTAGCCCTGGGTGCTGCATGCCCAACCCCTCATTCATCTCCCTGTGTTTCACCTTGCCAAGAGTAGAGCCTGGAACCCTGACCTAGGTTAGGGCATCATTGACTTGTCTTTGCCAATGTCTACTAAACTGGGCTCCCAGAACCTGGGACTCTATTATTTATCTGTGAATTCCCAAATGCTCAGCACATGGTCTAGCCCAGAGTAGGTGCTTACAGAATGCTACGAGGTTGATGGGTGGTTAGAGGACTAAGATGGCTAAATGACTAAGGAAAGGGATGCGTAGATGGGTGGATGGGCAAGTGTATGTACATGTGGGAGGGCAAAAGGGCAAATTGATGGATGTAAGAATGGATGATAGGTAGGTAGATGTGTGGATACTTGAGTGAATAATGCGTGTATCAGTAAATAAATATGCATATGAGTGGATGACTGAAGGATAAAATAGGTGGGTGGGTGGTTGAATGGATAGATAGGTGAGTGAGGTGAATGGAGAGATGGGTCGATGGGTAGATGGATGGATGGGTGGTGCGGGGTATAGGTGGATGGGACAGATGGTTATAGAGGAGAGATGGTTAGGTGACCTGGTGATGGGTGTATGGTGTGTGGGTGGTTGGTTATATAGTATATGGATCATGTGACTCTGCACTCTCTTCAGGCCACAGCTGCTAGTGCTGGTGCGTGTGGACCAAGACCAGAATGTGGTGCACCCCCAGCTACTCTCATTGACCTCCCAGCTCAAGGCAGGGAAGGGCCTGACCATCGTGGGCTCTGTCCTTGAGGGCACCTTTCTGGAAAATCATCCCCAGGCCCAGCGGGCAGAAGAGGTGAGCAGACGCCCTGGCGGGCTTGGGAAAAGGTCAGGACACTTAGGAAGACAGTCTCTATCCTTTTGTACTTTTCCTTCCTCATCACCTTCAGGATCAAAGGAGGTGCAGGCATTTCTTTTCTCTTCCTTAGAGGAAGAGCCTAAGGGCCTAGAGAGTGAGTTCTTTAGAATTCAAATCACAGAGTGAAAGACCATCAGAGGCAGAAGGGCCCATTTTATGGATAAGGAAACTGAGGCTTAGAGAAGTCAGGTCATACGTCTGAGGACAGGAAATGAAGATTCAAATTAGGACTCCTTGAACTCCTACTCTAGACTCCTTCCTGCCAACGTATAAATCTTTCAAGGTGATTTCCCAGCTTTGGACTCTTGATCCCTACAGTTTGGGGTTGACAAGGTGAGTATCCACATTTGATACAGGAAGAAACTGAGGCCCAGAGAGGGAAAGGTGCTTGCTGAAAGTCACAAAGCTGGCGGGAAGCAACATCAGGATTTGAACCCAGGGCCCTGCTCTGTGTCACCTTCTCTTGGCTCTACCCACTAGTCCACGCTTACGGAGCAGCCTACAGAGCCAATGTGGGCTGTGGTGGCCAGTGTCTGCCTTAAGCACACAAAGAGGTGATTGGGGCCAGGCGCGGTGGCTCAAGCCTGTAATCCCAGCGGACCCCAGGGATAGTAGAGGAAGTAGGTTTTGTCTGAGGGTCAGGCCTTTCTCCCATCAGAGCTGTGGCTAGCAGTGGAGAGAGAAAAAGAGGCCCGAGGGAGCAGAGGTGAGATGGGGAGGGGCACCCCTGATGGCTTGCGACAGTCGCTGCTTCTGCCTCACTGGGCTGTTCACAGCGATCTGTCAGGGCCCAGAGCTGGAGGCCTTGACTGGTCAGTTCCATTCAACACGCGGTGGCTGAGAATGTGCAGTGTGCCAGGCATTGGGCGAGGCACAGGGGAGATGGAGATGTTCAAGACCAAGTCCCAGCCCTCGAGGTGCTCACAGGCTGGTGGGGAAGACAGAGCTTACACAGAAGGCTCTCAGACCCACTGGATGTCGATAAATACTGTTAGAGTTAATAACATCAGAGTCGTACAATGTGTTGTGTTTACGATTCCTCAGGCAGGATACTAACTAAGCCCTATGTGCATGATTACATGTGGTTCTTCCTATTCCTAAACAAGGTAGCTGTCCTGACCCCTTTTTGACAGATAAGAAAACCAAGACTCAGAAGTTAGGCGACTCACCCAAGGTCACACAGCCAGGAGGTGGCAGAGATAGGAACTGAACTTCTATCTCTTTGACTTAGGGGTGGTGGTTAAGAGTGTGGGGGTTGGAGTCAGACTTCCCTAACTTGAATCCTCACAGTAAAATTAGCTGTGTATCCTTAAACAAGTCTTCATTTCTCCAAGCCTCAGTTTCCTCATCTATAAAATGAGAGTAACAAGACTATTTCCCTCGTAGTGCAGTTTAAATGGGGTGCCCTTAAAATACTTATTATGCTACTTAGAAAGATTGTTGAAACAAATTGTCTGGCTGTGCAGAGAAGCCCAGTTTAATTCTGGTCTGGATGGGGGTGGTATCTGAAGACAGCGACATTTGACCTGGGCCTGACAGGGCATCATGTACAACTTGGCAGGGGCGTGTGTCAGGGTGGTGGTGGAGAGCCTGTCGGGCAGGGGGGCTGTGTGAGCAGTGGCAAGGTGGCAGAAAGTGTATGGTCAGATCATGCAGAACCTTGATTGATCAACAAGGAATGGGGCACAGAGATGATGGGGAGCCATGTGCCATTCTGGAGCCAGAGACTGACGTGATCAGAGCTGAGCTTCAGGAAGACTGGGATGAAAGGAGGGGAGAGATGGGAGGGAAGGAGGCTACAGTGGGCGCAGCCAGGGCCAGGGAGGCCTGAGGCTGGTCCTTGTCTGGTCCCCCTCCCCTAGTCTATCAGGCGCCTGATGGAGGCAGAGAAGGTGAAGGGCTTCTGCCAGGTAGTGATCTCCTCCAACCTGCGTGATGGCGTGTCCCATCTGATCCAGTCCGGGGGCCTCGGGGGGCTGCAGCACAACACTGTGCTTGTCGGCTGGCCCCGCAACTGGCGCCAGAAGGAGGATCATCAGACATGGAGGAACTTCATTGGTAACGCTGTCGGGGGCTGGGGACGGAAGAGGGGTGGGGCTAGGGGCAGTAGAGGGGTGGAACTGGATTTCCACTCCTTTGGGCCGGAGGGGTTTCCCAAGCCCTGCATGCCAAGTGTGGATTCAGCATATGCAGGTGACAGCAGTCAAGGTTGGCCACGTGCCAGCCACTGTGCTGGGCGCTGGGGACTCTGCTGTGAACGAGACAGTCTTGGCTCCTGCAGCGCTTACAGGCCCTGGGAGGAACACAGTGCAGGGCAGTGGGAAGAGTTACAGCTCTGAAGTCACAGAGGCTGGGCCCACGTCTCAGCTCTGGTCCTTTCTAGTTGTGTGACTGTGCACACGTGACTTACTCCCTCTGAGATCAGATTTCTCGGTAATAGTAGGTAATAGTATATATAATAACTAATGTTTCTAGAATGAGCTCTGTGTGCCAGCAAGTTGAGGCTTTCTCTAATTCTCTCATCAGTCCTAGGAGGGCTCGGCATTGTTATCTCCATCTTTTTTGGTGTGAAACTGAGGCACAGAGAGATTAAGAAGTTTGCTTCTGCAGGGTTCAGTGGCTCACGCCGGTAATCCCAGCACTTTGGGAAGCCAAGGCAGGTGGATCGCTTGAGCTCAGGAGTTTGAGCTGGGCAACATGACAAACCACAGAATAAAGGAAAAAGAAATTTGCTCCAAGTCACAAAATGGGAAAGCCAGGTTTTGAACCAGCCCAGAGGCTACACTGTTAGCTAAAAGCTATTCTGTCTCCTTTAGAGGTAGATCACAGTTACAAGGTGTTGGGAGGATTCAGTGAGGTCATACATGATGGATTCTTAGTAATCAGAAAGGGTAGGTGATATTATCGCCATTTGACAGGTGGGGAAGCTGAGGCCCAGAGAGGTTGAGAGACTTTCCCAGATCTAAACAATAAATATATGATGGGGCCTAAGCGATGCTGGTTTTCTGACCACTCAGCCCATGGCCAAGGCCACGTGGAGTGGGGCAGAGTGCTGGGTGCCAGGAGCCCTTGTGGCTGCTGCTGGGTGTTGGGAGAACCAGAGTCACTGTTTCCCCCTCTGGACCTCTCCTCGGCCTCCCTCAGAGCTGGTCCGGGAAACCACAGCTGGCCACTTAGCCCTGCTGGTCACCAAGAACGTTTCCATGTTTCCCGGGAACCCTGAGCGCTTCTCTGAGGGCAGCATCGACGTTTGGTGGATTGTGCACGATGGGGGCATGCTCATGCTGCTGCCCTTCCTGCTGCGGCACCACAAGGTGAGTTGTGTGTGTGAGTGTATGCATGTGTGAGTGTGTGTATGCATGTATGCATTTGTGTGCATATGTGCACAACCACAGGTCAGACTCATGGGCTCTGGTCAGGGTCAGCTTCCGTGTCCTTCCTCCCCTGTAAACTCCTGGGAATGGGATCCGCTGACCTCCTTCATTCTGAGATGTTAGGAACTGATGGTTTCTCCTCTTGCAGGTGCACTGCTGTAAGGAGAGCAATGCTTAGCCCAAGCCAGTGATGCTTTCTTTAACAGGGGACCCTCAGACCTAAGCAGGGAAGATTTTGTAGAGAGTGGCCCTCAAGACAGAGGATTTGGGGTCTGCGTGTATGTGTGAGGAGTGGGTGGGAAGAGGGGAAGGGTAAGGGGACGGGGTCTGGCCCTGGATCTCCTCATCACATCTGGGCTGGACCTTTCTGAATCCCCTTCACCACCTGCAGGTCTGGCGGAAGTGCAAGATGCGTATCTTCACTGTGGCCCAGATGGACGACAATAGCATCCAGATGAAGAAGGATCTGACCACATTTCTGTACCATTTACGCATCACTGCGGAGGTTGAGGTGGTGGAGATGGTGAGTCTCCTGGAGACACCACTGGGGTTCCACCTGGCCCTCTTTCTTCTTGGCCCTAGCACCAAGTAGGGCAACTCTAACACCCATCAGCTTATGATGCTAGATCCCTTCCCCCTGATCCACCTCTTAGCCTCTCACATATTCAGCCATCCCTCTCTTCTCTATGAAAATAGCCATGTCTAGTGCTTATTATATGCCAGGCACTGTTCTATGCACTTTATATGTATATCAATTCCAACAATAACCAATGAGATAGATACAATTATCAGCATTTCCATGTTACAGATTAGGAAGATGAAATGCAGAGAAGTACAGTTATGCATTCATTGCTTAACAACAGGGATATGTTTTGAGAAATGTGTTGTGAGGTGATTTTGTTGTGTGAACATCATAGAGTATACCTACACACACCTAAATGGTACAGCCTACTACACACATAGGCTTAGTGCTCTTAGGCTACAAACCTATACAGCATGTTACTGTACTGAGTACTGCAGGCAATGGCAACACAGTGGGAAGTATTTGTATGTCTAAACATATCTAAAGCCAGGCGCAGTGGCTCACGTCTGTAATCCCAGCACTTTGGGAGGCCGAGACGGGAGGATCACGAGATCAGGAGATCGAGACCATCCTGGCTAACATGGTGAAACCCCGTCTCTACTAAAAAATACAAAAAATATTAGCCGGGCATGGTGGTGGGTGCCTGTAGTCCCAGCTACTTGGGAGGCTGAGGTAGGAGAATGGCGTGAACCCAGGAGGCGGAGCTTGCAGTGAGCCAAGATTGCACCACTGTACTCCAGCCTGGGTGACAGAGTGAGACTCCGTCTCAAAAAATAATAATAATAAAATAAAATAAAATAAAATAAAATAAAATAAAGGGAAATC
>NW_012102643.1:2037435-2073856 GCF_000951045.1 Mandrillus leucophaeus | reverse complement strand
AAAAAAAAAAAAAAAAAAAAAAAAAAAAAAAAAATCTAAACATAGAAAAATTACAGCAAAAATACAGTAATCTTACGGGAAAACTATTTTATATGCTTTATGTGCAGTCTGCCATTGACGCACGTACAATGGTGTTATTTGGCATGTAACTGTAATTTGCCCAATAACACACAGTACATGGCAGAGGCAGGATTCAAACCCAGACAGGATGGCTCTAGAGCCTGTGCTCCTGGTGATTATACTGTAGAACTTCTTGTCCAACCATCCTTTCAATTCAAGTGTCCATCCACCCATCCCTCTGTATATTCATTAATCTACCTATGTATTCATTGAAGTATTCATTCACTTATTCTCCCATTCATTCTTGCATGTATTCATTCATTGCTTTGTTCCTTTTCTTCTTTCCCTTCTCCATTCACCCAGGTGATTAATTAATCCACTCATTCATTAGTTCATCCATTCACATGCCTGGTCCTGTGCTGGGCTGAGGAGGGAATGAGCTGCCTGCCTTGCAAGAGCATTGCCCTCTCTGCTCCATCCTTGCCTCCTACAACCCTTGATAAAATTAATGATTGGGTAGGGAAGCCCTAGGCTGCCAGAAGGAAGGGGGTCTTCCTTCCTGCCCTTGGCCTTTCACCTGGGCTCAGACCTCATGCTTTCCTCTGTGTCCCTCTTCCGACCCCCCAACCCCAACCTCTGTCTGTCCACAGCATGAAAGCGACATCTCAGCTTACACCTATGAGAAGACGTTGGTGATGGAGCAGCGCTCCCAGATCCTCAAACAGATGCATTTAACCAAGAACGAGCGGGAGCGGGAGGTGAGGTTGCCCTGGCTGGCCCCTGGGAGCCTCAAATTGCTGCCAGTTCTGGGTCTCAGGTTTAGGATGGCTCAGGGCTGACACTCCTGGCATTTCAACTTCACCCTCATCTCCCTGATTCCCCCAACTACACCTCCTGACGCTGATCTCCCAGACAGCAGGAGTACACACTGCAGCTTCACCGCCAACCTCCCAGCCAGGCGGCAGAGGGACTTTGGCATGGGTGACAGATCTGCTCTGTATGTGACTTATGGGGCCTGAGAGAGAAGAGTGGATGCTAAATACATATGGATGATGAGTCCTCAGGGGTGTGGGGTGCCAGTGTGAGGGACAGGGCTCATGTAGAGACCCTCAGAGAGTGGGTAACAGATGGGTGTTTAGGGATATAACTGATGTGTGGGAGTTAGGGGCAAATCCCCTAGGGTGTGACTGATGGGATCTCAGGGGTAATGGTGATGAGCCCCCCACAGGGTGTGGGTATAAGATCTTCTAGGTGTGGGAGATGTAGAACCACCAGAGTATGGGTGAAAGACCCACCCAAGGGAGTGGAGTCCTTGGGAAAATGAGTGGTGCTACCCTAGCTGGGGACAGAAGGGCTCCTGGAGGTGGGTGATAAGTTGCCCAGGGAATGGGTGGCAATCCTACATGTGACGGTAATAGAACCATGGGTTATGAGTCTCCCAGGGTGGGTAATGTATTTATCAGAATGTAGTTGATGGATTCTCAGGGGAATGAGTTATGGGTACTACTTTGAGCTGGGAAGGATGGGTCCTCCAAGGCTGAGTGTTATCCAAGGGAGATAGTAAAAATGGTAAAACATGGCATGGCCACTGACCAGTGGACTGCCAGGACTGACATTGGGCCATAGTGCTAGGATAGAGCATTGCTGTGCCAAGGTTAACCCTTTTGTTGCCAGATGTTGGGGAGGTCTGGGGTTCTGGAGAGGAGGTGGGGCAGGCAGATCAGTGGTGCAGTAGCTATTTGGTCTCAAATCATAGCAATATTTTAACAACTGGTTCAGTTCCAGAAAGTGCATCCTGGCTGAACATCACCTCTAGTGATAGCTCTTTGCAGGGCATGGGTGGTGACTCCCAGCAGAGCTGGCACCAACCTGTGTCACTCCCTAGATCCAGAGTATCACAGATGAGTCACGAGGCTCAATCCGGAGAAAGAATCCAGCCAACACGCGGCTCCGCCTGAACGTCCCAGAAGAGACAGCTGGTGACAGCGAAGAGAAGCCAGAGGAGGAGGTGTGCAGCTGGGGTGGTTTGGCTCCAACCAGTGGGAGCAGAGCACTTGGCCTCCAAAGGACTCACCTGCCATCTCTTCATTCATCCCTCAGGTGCAGCTGATCCACGATCAGAGTGCTCCCAGCTGCCCCAGCAGCTCTCCATCCCCAGGCGAGGAGCCTGAGGGGGAAGGGGAGACAGATCCTGAGAAGGTGCATCTCACCTGGACCAAGGACAAGTCGGTGGCAGAGAAGAATAAGGGCCCCAGTCCTGTCTCCTCTGAGGGCATCAAGGACTTCTTCAGCATGAAGCCGTACGGGCCTGGGGGCTAAGGGCTGGGGGATGGGAAGAGCTAAAGGGTCTTGCTCCCCATGGCAGAGCAAGAGAACAGAAGGCATCCTGCTCTGTCAGCCTGCAGACCCAGTTCAGACATTGTCTTGGTTTCCCCATCTGAGGACTTAGGGGGTTGGGCCCCGTTGCTAAGGCTCAAAATTCCCAGTTGCAGGCAGCAGAAAGGTGAATGGTGTGGGGGCTGGCAGAGCAGGACTCAGGGCAGGTGACCATGGCCCCAGCCCCCAAGTGTCTTCCTCTTTTTCTGACTCTGCTCTTTTTCTTTCTCTTTGCATCTCTTGTGTTTCCTGAAGGGAGTGGGAGAACTTGTAAGTGCTTCAGCATTTTTTCATTCTCTCTCCTAGGATGGCCAGGGTCCCTACCCTTCTCACTCTGTTGTGAACCCCTAATTGGTGCCACGACCTCTGGGATCTCTGAATAGCCCAGTCTGGAGAGGTTTAGGATTGGTGG
This sequence comes from Mandrillus leucophaeus, assembly GCF_000951045.1. NCBI lineage: Eukaryota > Metazoa > Chordata > Mammalia > Primates > Cercopithecidae > Mandrillus > Mandrillus leucophaeus. The sequence goes on along the minus strand of NW_012102643.1, from coordinate 2,071,008 downwards.
TCCTGGGCTTGCAAGAACCAGTCCCCAGCAGCCCAGTTCGGGCTGGAAGGGCGACTGGCTCCAATCTTCTCTACCCTCGGCTCACGCGGTCTCCACTCCTCCTTCCTGCCGCAGGAACCAGTCTAATGTGCGGCGCATGCACACGGCGGTGCGGCTGAACGAGGTCATCGTGAAGAAATCCCGGGACGCCAAGCTTGTTTTGCTCAACATGCCTGGGCCTCCCCGCAACCGCAATGGTGACGAAAACTGTATCCTGGAATTAAAATTGGGGGAAAGAGGGAGGTGGACATCAGGGAACCTAGGTCCTCTCTCTGGGATGGAAGAGCTGAGCTGTTCCTGCCTCCGGATCAGCACCTCGGACAGGGACACGGGCGCGAGAGGTCCTGTGGCAGCCGAGCGCGACCCCAATTTCGTCGGGAGGGAAGGAGACCTTGTCTTTCTCCTTGACCGGCTTTCAGACATGGAATTCCTCGAGGTCCTCACAGAGCACCTGGACCGGGTGATGCTGGTCCGCGGCGGCGGCCGCGAGGTCATCACCATCTACTCCTGAGAGCCAGGACCTGCCACTCGGGCCCGAGCGCGCCCGGCCGGCGGCTCTGGAGCCCTCGCCGCGCCCCCCGCCGCTGTCACCGTTTACATACAGACCCTGTGCCCGTGTCCTGGCCCCTTACCCCGCTGCCTGAAGCCCGGAGGCCACGCCTGTCGGGGTGACTCGGAGAGGGCGCCCCGCCGCGCGGAGACCAGAGCTCCTCAGTGCCCGGTTGGCCCGTGGGTCTGCGCTGCCCTTTTTCTGAGCCCGGCCTCGTCTCGCCGGAGGAGACGCTGCAATAAAGGTTGGGAGAAGGCGCGGAAAAGAGAGGAGCTGGGGCCTTGGGGACCCCCAGGTATTCCATGCGGCCCATTCCTCCCCTTCTCACGCCCGCCGCGGTCCTCGCTCTGCGCTCCTCCGGCGCTGCTCCCTGACTCCCGGCGGCCCGGAGGCACGCGGGGTGGGAAGGCCGCGCTCGCTGTCTCCGCCGCCCCTTCTCGCCGAGCCGTGGGGCGCGGGCGGCCGAGCCTATACATAGTGTACAGGAGACATCGCGTGTATTTTTAACGTCCCCATATTTATGTGACTAGAAGCGCAACAGACTTCTCGCCGCAGTCGAGCTCTCCCGCTGGGGGCACTGCTGGGAGACAGAGGCCTCGGGAAGCTGAATTTTCCTTGACGTTCAAGTTAGAGAGCGAAAGTGCTTTAGGCCCAGGCGGGTGTCGTGGTGGTCTCGTTCCCTCGACACCTCCGTCCCGCTCTCGCCTCTTCGCCCTTTCCGCGCACCCTTGGCTTCCCACCCTCCCCTCCAGTCCTTTTCGGAGATGAGGTGAGACAAGGGTCCAACTTTTCCTGGATTCGCCTCCCAGCGGATGTGAGCTTCCACTGCGGCTGCAGAGACGCAACCTCTTCTCATCGGCTCTTATGCAAGTTGGGGCCAGGATAGGGGAGGGGCGCTCCTCAAGGGGAAGAAACAAAGAGGCCCGCGCCCCACCGAGGAAGCCCCGCCCCGTGCCTTCGCTGGGGAGCAGGCGTCTCTCCTCAGTTGGCTTGTCGCCTGCTCCCCGTATCCCATGGCTCCTCGCCAAAGACTGAAATTGTGGAGCTGGAGGGCGCCCCCTCCCCGGAGTTTCCTCCCTGGGACAGGTGAGGGAGGAGGGGACCGATTCTGGTTTAGGGGCCGGACCCACTGGGAGACCCCAGAGCCACCCGTGATGTTCCCTCCCCCGTCCCCATCTGGCAGCTCCTGCCTCGCCTGGGGGACCCAGCCGCCTTTTCCGTGCCCTGGGGCCGGGCCTCGCTGCTTAGCAGCGGCCTCTAGCTCCGTCTCCCGGGGACCTGGGCCTGAGGGAGGGCTGGAGTCGCACGCGCTTTATCCTTAGCGCCTGTCTGCTCTCCTCTAACTAGGACCCAGGGCCTTTGGCTTCCCCAACTCGTCCTTGGCGCTTCCGCTCCACCAGCCTGGTCTGAGGCGTGCTCTGTCCTTAGAGAAGGCGCGGTGGCCGGGTTCCCTTCCCCTAGGGCACGTTTCTAAGGGGATCAGGCACTGCATGCTCGTTCCAGCACCATCTGGGACTGGGTACAGTACCTCCAGCCCCAGGGCCCTGACCTGCGCACCTAGATAGACATCTCCCCCACCTCCCAGAGCTGGGGCCACTGAGTACTCCTGACCTCACCACCTCTTTTCCTTTGAGCCCAAGGCAGAGTTGGAGCTGGCGCCACCCAGACAGGGTCAGGTGTGGCTGGGGCTAGGTTTGGAGGTCTGCCGGTTACACCAAGTGCCCTCTGAGATTCGATCAGGGGACTGGATAGATTCTTTCAGGTAATCAGGAAGCTGGAGGTGTTAGACACCAGTGCCCTGCATCCTTCAGTAGACCTCCCTCTGAGAACCACAGCCAGGTCCTGCTTTCTGGGGGCCTGAATATTTCAGAGCTGACATGGTGGGCTGTGCAGAAGGGGGCTGTATCAACATCAATTAGGGAACCAAAGTTGCACTATCTGGGCCCAGATTGTCTGGTTGGCAAAAGCAAAGTTTCCGTTGATGAGACAGACATCCCACAACAAAAACCCAAGTTTTCTGTGCTACATGTGCAATATTTGTTATGAATGTTATCACAAGTCATTCATCAAATTATCTTTATAATCACTGTAGTTAGATGTTTCATGTCCATTCAAGTGACTTTTATTCTGAGTGCAATATTTCAATAGCCTTGTAGTGATAACTAGTGTTGCTTTTGTTTTAGACGATCTATGTGCAGGGCAATGCAATGAAGTTGAAAACCCTTGTAAATAGGAGAGGTTGCAAACCAAATCAAGAGTATTTACTACTATTATTACTATTATTATTAGGCCTGCCTTTAATTTTCAGTGTAAGTGTTCAGTATTCCGCATCCTGCCTCAGTATTATCTTGTGTTCTTTGTGCCAATATGAAAGGGAGAGGTTGGTTCTTTCCTTGTTGAATGCTCCCATTTAATGCTTTATGGCTTTTACTGTATTACTTTTTTAGACTCCCGTCTGCACAAAATGCAATAAAAATAATTTTATTATACCCTTCATGGCCTGAGATGTGCTGTTTAGACACTCCAGGGGGCCCTCCAGGAGGACCCCACACTCTTAAATCAGAAACACTGACCCCCACTGACAGAAAAGATGGGCTAATGGTCCAGGTCTGGTGATCTAATTTATCTACCAATAGCTTTGGGGCCCTGGCCTGGAGGGCTGCACTAACATCGTCTCCTAAGAGACTGGCAGGCACTTACTAGGTGTCAGGCCACACTGGCATCTTCTAGGAGGTAGTGAGCACTTTCTAAGTATAGGTGTCAGGCTGCACTGATATCCCCCAGGAGGCAGTAAGCACTTACTGGTGAGGCTCAGTGCTCTCGGCACATTGGTCCCTAACCCACCGGAGGCCTATGCCACCCACTTCACCACACCCAACCCAAGCTATTAAATGCTCTTCAAGGCTCCTTCAGGTTCTATGAATTCTGCCAACTCCTTGCACAATGGGTAGAACAGAGGGTGGCAACTAAGACAAAGTGCAAACAGGAAGTGCCCCCTGACCGAAGGCCACCAACCACAAATGGCCTCATCACATCCTGTTTTCCTTTCCTAAAATAAGAGGACAAGGCTGCTGACACAATGAATGTCTACCAGAAGCAGGATGTTGAACACAGCCTTGTAATTAGCCAATAGGGTTTTGCTCTGGACTGTTTAATTAAAGCCTCTAAGTGAGCCACCTATGAAGAGAAGGCAGGGTTCAAAGAGGTTCGAGGCTGGATCATATGCCGAGGACAAGAGGGGAAAGACAAGAGTCCTCGAGACAGGAGCCCTCACCTCTGACTTGGGGAAAGCATCCTGCAAAGAGCATATTCACATCCAAGAAAGATGAACATAGCTTTTACTTTTTTCATTTTAATTAAAAAGTAATCATTTCATTTTATTAACAACACAAGAGTTCCAAAGAGGAAAAAACAAAAAACCACTATATAACACAAACAGGTCAGAACAAAAATGCTGCCATTTGGGGACCTTGAATTTTGAAACCATTGCTTGCTTAACCACTGGCAGGGACTCAGCTGAAGTCGCTGCTCTCCCTCACCCCTGCTAGAGGACCTCGAGATTGATCCACAGGGCTCTACTGAGCATAAACCCTGGGGGGAGGGCAGTTTCCTGGGGCTCCATTTAGAACCACAGCCAGAAGCCCTCCCTCTAACAATTTCATTCTGGTGCAAAAGTCATGAACAGCCGCCTATCTCGAGAACATGTCCAGCTACCAGAAGTCTGACATCAAAGTGGTCCCTACCTCCTGCTGCTCAGGAAAGAGTAAGAGTCTAGACAAAAACAAGAGCCTGGGGTTTTGAGCCAAAAGCCCAAAACAAATCACTGAAGAAATGGGTGTTCATGGCCAGAGTCTCAGAATCGACTCCATGGAAGTGCCGCTGGAGAGGGGGATGCTGACAGAACTGGTAAGGGGGAAGAGTGGTGGGGCCCAGATTCACAGTTTGTGGTAACTGCTGCTGACTGGAGCTGTTCAGTTCATTGGAGATCTTCCAATGAAATGAAAACAAAAAAGAAAAGAGAAAAAAACAAAAAACAACCTTGGCTCAGAGAAAAAAATTCTTTTTTCTGTGGCTGCCATGGCCATTCCTCAACAATCCAGAGTGGCTGATTTATGAATCCTTAAGCAGACCCCAAACCTGTGGGGTAAGGGTATGATGACACTGTGCCTGCCAAGGCCAGTTTGCTTTTCTTCAACTCTAGGCAGGAGTTGCAGGCAGGAGCTTGAGCTCTGGTCAATGTGTATGAAGCTGGAAAGTCTTGGTAGGTTCACAATGAACAAAGGTGGTGCCTACTGACATGACAAATGCCATTCCACACTTGGCTAGCTGGGCCTGGCTCCAAATCCAGTAGACACAGGGACTGGAGAAACCCCATCAAATATAAGCCCAGACACCTGTACTGCCCCAGTGACCCTGGAGATATTTATTTTCTACAAAAAACAAAACAAAAAAAAGATACAGCCCCAAATGCAGTATAAACTTTGTAAGGAATAAGCAACACAGCCTTGGGCAGAAGAGAGAGCAGGTGGTAGAAACTGATGACACTCGATGCCGGCCTGGGAGCGCAGAAAACATCCTCCAAACACCTCTATTTAGAACACAGTAAGTAGGAGGAGGCCAGGGGATGAAGGGACTGGGAAGAGTTGAAAGATTTAGCCTCAGTAATGCCTCTGGTAAGATCCCATGGGGGCCTGTGGCTGCCCCATCTGTGCTGTGGTCTGGCTAACCAGGTGGGAGAGAGCAGGGCCACTCTGGATCAGGGTATCCAGAGCCTTCTGTACACTTGGATTGTCAAAGTTGATACCTGTGGAAGACACGGGCCTCTGGCTAGCCATGTTGCTAGCAGGTGCCAGGCGACTGGAAGGCTGGCCAAAAAGCCCCTGGGAAGGAGCCCCAGGTCTGGGGCCCATGTTCTGAGCAGATCCTCCCTGTCCCAAAATGCTTGGAGGCTGATTGCCAGAGGCCTGTGATCTTTGTTGAGGCTGGCTGTTTGGTGCTGTGGAAAAATTCTGGTTTGGGGTGTTTCCGGCAGCAACCGAGGGGGATGCAGAGCTGCTATTGGCCGTCACCGTGCCACTATTGAAGAGGCTGAGGATTTTGGCCTGAAGCTCTTGCTGGGAGGTGGGGGGTGCAGATGGAGTGGGTGTAGCAGAGGGGAGCACTTGGCCGCCCTGGAGCGGTTGGGAGCTTGGCTGTGTCTTCAGCGAGGCACCCGAGGTCGCCCCGAGTGGTTGGCGGGAAATCGGGCCTGGAAGACAGAAGAGGGAGGTATCTGGTTCAAAGTACCCCCCAAGGGCAGGAGGCCTAGCAGCCAAAGGAAGAACAATCACTGAGTCACATCAATCATACAGTACACAGACTATAACATCAATTTTCCAAAGAGGCCGCTTCATGATATGTGCTGTTTACAGAAAACAATAGGCTAGTTCCCCTAGAGAACTGCTAAAAAAACAAAAGGGCATCCATCCTGGGAGCCAGCAATACTAGTCAATCCACCACATTAACTACAGGAATCAGCATTCAGTACCCAAATATAAAGTTATTATTAACATTATATCGGCATGGATGGCCCAAGGGATGGACTTATTTCCCTTACCCACTCCAAAGAGCCCTGGGCCTGACACCCTCCCAACAGAGCCTGGGGATTAGAGAAATGCAGAGTCAGAACTTCACCTCGGCCCTGCCACGTAGCTCACCAGGCAGAGAGTCGGTGCTGCTCCTCATTAGCCGCTCCTTCCGCTCTCGCAGGTAGTTGATGATCTTGTCAGTCTCTTCAGCAGTGAGGTACCTGTTGTCTGCCAGCAGGTTAATGAGGCTTTGGATGGCTGGAGGGTGGCCCCCACGCACTCCCTCCTCAGGGCCTCCTCTCTCTCTTTCCTGCAGGATGGCTTCATCGGCCATCTTGGCTGCCTGTCTGGCAATCTCCTCACGTTCCTTCTCCCGGCACTCATTCTTGTAGCGCTCATAATTTCTGGCCACCAGCACCATGGCATCTGCCTGGGGCATGTTGCGATGCTCTGTAGGAGGAAATGACATGAATTATTTTCTTTCATGACATATTTAAGTGCCCACCTGCTGCACTCTGTCAAGTCTTTCCTAACCTCATACCAGCAAGAAAATCATTTTGGTGACAAAAAGCCTTGAGATTGTGAGTAGGGTAGTGTGGAGGGAGAGATGAAGGGCAGAAAGGGAAGTGAATGAATACCTTTGGTGGGGACATGCACCTTTGTATACAGCTGGTTCTTTGGGGGAATTCCTAGATCACAGACTTGTAGTAAAAACCAAAGAAACATGACAGCCTCCCGCAGATTCAAACAGACCATGCGGGGAACAGCCACGGGAGGCAGGCCCAACAGACTCTAGACCAGCAGCAGGAGGCCAACAGGCCCCTCTGGAAAGACGGGCTCTCCACTGTGCTCCTAAGGACAGAGCCGGCCTACTATTTTTTAATTCAGCAGTTCAAAAGTCATGGATTAAGATCAAACTGTGACCCTAAATAACCTCCACTCCTCACCCATGGGCAACATGGTTTACTGGGTAGTGAGAGGACTCCTCAGAACTTCTGTCCTCACACATCTTGAGGACTATTCCTCGGACAAATGACCCACTGGAGATCCTTATGTAATTATATAGTTATGGGGGTAAAGGGTGAAGCAAACAGAGATCCTGAGTATACTGGGGAAAGGGTTAAGTCTGTGCTGTAAGAGTGAGGAGCAGGGTTTCAGCTGGTGGAGTCTTAATCCTATGGGCTCAATGCATGAAAAGCTACTTCTGAAAAGGACTTCGAGAACTGGGCCTGGGCCTCTACAGGGTCAGGGCCTCTAGTCCCTCTCGTTACTTCTCATAGCCCCTTTGGTTACTTCTCCAGCACACTTACAAAAAGGACCCTAAATGCCTATTATATTCTCTGTCCTCCATTAGAAAGCTGGGCGAAGCAAGGATTTTGTCACATTCAGTGGAGTACATGACAGAGGTGTGCTGGAGCCAGATCTCAGTGGCAAGAGCCAACTGTGTACATTTCTTTCCAACTCTCCCTTCAGTGACTTCATGTTGGTGGCTTGAACTGAAACATGGTGGAGTATTTACACCATGGAGATCAGCAAATGTTATAAACGCCCTCCCCCCACACTGGAACTTGTTGTTAAACGTGTGCCAGCACACCACTGTATATACCTAGTGGTTAAGTATAGTGTAACAGAGAGCCAGGCCCAGAACTGTATCCACTAAGAAACTATCAGATAAATAAATGACTACGCAAGACTCTTCCATGGTACTTAAGAGAGGGGCCCTATCATATATGAACTGAGATATAAGAGTCATTTGCCCAAAACCTGCTTCTTCCGAGTAGGGCATAAATGACTAATAATGGACTAGTGACTACCTCCGGTATTTTGACCCACTTGGGCCTCTGTACCTTGCGGGGTTCCAAACATGATGTTGACTGTGCAGGAGCGGTGAATCTGGTGTTGCTGGGTGATGACAATAGCAAAAGGAGAACCTCCCCTGCTAACATCCTCCAAGGCTTGCGACAATGACACCTCTGTGTTAAGGAAGATCAAGTCCACTACCATGCCCAGGTCTCGCACCTTCCGCCCCACAGACTCAGCATAGTCTCTGTAAAAACAAGTAAGGTCCAGGTGAGCGACCAACTCCAAATCTGCATTGTTGTGTCTCAAGCCAGTTGTGTGTGTTCCTATCGAGAACTCAAACCCTAGTCTACCCCACTGCCATATTGAGGATCCAAGGATCTAGACCAATACTCACTCTCCACCCCGGCTCAGAATGGCTGTGACTTGCTTGAGGTCACAAGAGAAGTTGCCTTTAGCACAGTATGATACTCAGGTCCCTCTCTTGATTCTGTAGTCCAGTGGTCCTTCCTTAACACCATCCTCCTCCCTAACACTTGTGGCACTTATCTCTTTTTGGGTAGGCTGCATAATACAGTGGGAAAATCATGGGCTTTAACGATAGAAACATGGGTATGGATCCCAGCCCTTAATATTTATTTGCAAAGCTGTGAAGCTTAAGCAAGTCCATTTATCTCTTACAAACATCAGTTTCTTTACTAATAAAACAAGAGTAACATGGCTCAGGTCATATGTCATTTCTTTGACCTTCCCTCCAATCTAAATTACATCTCTGATATTCTCCTCTCATAGGACTCATCACCTGTATGCTTTTGTTACCTGCCCCATTAGGGTGTAAGTTCCACCAGTGGAATGAGGCTATACAGCCCCAGTACCTGCCATCCACTATACATATAAAAGATTTGCTGAATGCTCATTTTATATGATTACTGTGAAGATTAAAAATAATTTATGTAAGGCACCTAGTATGGGGTAGTACATAAAGTAGGTGCTCAGAAAATAACAGCTATTATCATGTGTCCAAAAACAGCTCTCTAGAGTTAAAAGCAGCATCTATCACTGAACAAGACAGCCAACAGCCTGTGAACTCTGCCGACAGCTTGGTGTCTCAACACCTATTTCCCTAGTCACTGCCTTGAAATTAGCTCTTTAACCCCAAACTGCTAGAAAATACATGAAGTTATTTACTTAGTACCACCTGGGGAAAGGGAACATAGCTACAGGCAAGCCTGCAAGCTGCTATACTTCCTTCTGCTTCTCTGCTCTGCCTCTTCAGGGAGAAAATGTAAAACAGGGATGCAGTGAAACAATGCTATGAGCCCTAGCTTGGTAACATGGTCATCTAACAGTTCTGCAAGGCCATGGCACTTCACAAAGACTTGGTTCTTGGCTGACAAATGCAGAGACGTGTCTCCCAAAGTATTGGGCATTTGGGTTGTCCCATGAAGGGGTTATATACTACTCTGCTTGACCAGTGACTACACCCTCTTCCTTCCATTCTCAGTCTGCATGGTTCCACAGGGCTAATCCCACCTCTAGCTCTTGGGATGGGAACATGACTTAGCCCTGGCTAATCAGAACATAAAGCACCCCTGCCAAAGTGACAGGCTCAGGGATGGGAAAGTGAGTCAGGTCAATCTAAGAAGAATTGCAGAACTTCAGGTGGAAACACTGGGAAAGAAAAGCTCTCTTTCCACTTGGCTTGCTAAGCTAAGAAGACACATGTTTAGGGCCAGCGCCATTCCGCCTCTTCAAGCACAAAATCTGCCTGAGAACAAAGGCAAATCTGAGGAAAGCAGTACTTAGAGACTAACACAGAGCCCAAGTCTTGATGACATGGTCTGACCCTTGATGTGGCCATGCCTCAACTTCCCAGTTACTTTCTGCTTAAATGAGAAATGTCCCTTTTGGGCTCAATTTGAATTGAGTTTTCTGTCACCTATAACTGAAAGAACCCTGACTAACAAAGCACAGCAATGCAAGAATACACAGCTCAAATTCAATGAACAGAGGTGCTAAACAGGGGCCTGAATTTCTCTGACTCTTCTCCTTACTGGGGAGAAATATTTAAGGGTTCTTACTTTGTCTGTTTGTTGACGACAATCACAGAACAATCAACGGGCCTTTCGGCATCAAAGCGTCTCTGGATTTCCTCAAAATATTGACGATAAAGCTCTTCTCTACGCCGTTCCTCACGTTTCAAACGCTCTGCAAGACACCACCAGGGTAAACTGAAATAAGGACTGGACCCTTCTATAAAAACAAGTCACAGGCCTCATTTTAAATCCTGAGCTACTTGTAGGCAAAGGTCATCTCTGAATCAATCCTTTGGTCTATCTCCTAAAAATAGCCAGCATTAGTATTTTTTACTATTAAAAATTAACCAAAATGTAATGGCCGGATTAAAGGGCATGGCCATTTTTTTCTGAGATGGAGTCTTGCTCTGTTGCCCAAGCTGGAGCTCAGTGGTGCGATCTCAGCTCACAGAAACCTCCACCTCCTGGGTTCAAGTAATTCTCCTGCCTCAGCCTCCTGAGTAGCTGGGATTACAGGCACCCGCCACCATGCCCAGCTAATTTTTGTATTTTTAGTAGAGACGGGGTTTCACCATGTTGGTCAGGCTGGTCTCGAACCCCTGATCTCGTGATCTACCCACCTCGGCCTCCCAAAGTGCTGGGATTACAGGCGTGAACCACTGCACCCGGCCCAGGGCATGGCCATTTTAATGCTGCATCTGATACTTACTGCCAAGCTGCTCCGTGGGAAGGCTGGTACTAATTTATACCTCCACAGACGTAGATCATCTAGTACCTATTTCTCTACACCTTAGTTAACACTGAGTACTGGCATTCTTTTTAAGTCTTACCAACTTGACAGATAAGAATAGTATTCATTATTATTCTAATCTGCATTTTTGATGACTTTTTTTTGAAAAAAAAAAAAAGTAGTAAAGTTTAAAATTAAAAATTTTGAAAGTTCTTGTTTTAAAAGAAAAAAATCAAGTAGTAAAGTTTAAAATTAAAAAATTAAAATTAAAAATGAGGTTCTTAAAGATTTCAACTTAGCCAGGTATGAGGTAATTTAAGAAACTTTAAAGATGTATTGAGAAAAACCAGGCCTTAAAAAGACACGTTTGTCTTCATCTAAAAAAGAGATGCTATTAGGTAAAAGTTACGCAAAACCAAAAGCCTATTTTGCATAGATAATGCAGATAGTCAGTCATAGTTATCTGGTCAGCAAGCAAAAAACAAGCACTTAATGTCTTAAGCTCCAATCTTTTGTTCATTTTTCTTTTTTTTTTGAGACAGGGTCTCACTGTCACCCGGGTTGGAGTGCAGCGGCACAATCATGGCTTGCTGAGACCTCAACATCCTAGGCTCCAGTGATCCTCCTACCTCAGCCCCCCGAGTAGCTGGGACTACAGGCGTGCAGCACTGCACCCGGATAATTTTTGTATTTTTCTGTAGCGATGGGGTTTTACTATGTTGCTCAAGCTGGTCTTGAACTCCTGGGCTCAAGTGAGCTGATGGCCTTGGCCTTCCAAAGTGCTAGGATTACAGGTGGTGGCCACAGTGACCAGTATTTTGTTCATTTCTTATTGCTGGAATTTAATATTTATTTCTTCTTGTTGGATGTCTAAACCAAATGATGGTACTAATTTGCATCTTAAAAATCATTTTCAAGCCAAATGCTCTTTACTCACTAATAAGCTACTTGTATTTCTTCTTTTCATACACTGTTTGGCCAAGTCACTAGCCCTTTTTCAGATGGGGTACTGGTTATTAATTTCCTTTCTCTTTTGTAAAGTGTTCTATCACTAATAGGAATAGACTGTTGCAGCTACTTTACCTTTTGCACGAGACTGACTTTCTGGGCCTGGAGGGCCTCGTCCATCAAAGCTATCTCTGTAACGGTCAAAATAAGAGTCATCCTTTCTCCTGCAATAGTCATCCATTCGTAGGTATCGGTCATAAGAGCCTTCTCTCCTGAAAAGTTAAGGAAATTTTCATAATGACAAACCTGTGTCCTATACTGAAAAAATCATCTAGAGAATTCTTTGGGATTAGACAAATGAGGTTTATATCTGAGACTCACTGCATATCAGCTCTGTGGCTGTGATAGAGTTAACCTGTCTCACAAAATGATGGGAGGGGATGAACAGAGATGATGTACAGAAAGCACTTAGCATAGTCTTGGCATATATTAAATGCAAAATAACTGGCAGGAATTATTGACATTAGTTTTGAGGAAACATTACATGTCCCTCCCTTGTGCTTTTTAAAATTATACTTAAACGTATGTAACAATAATTTCCCATTTTAACAATTTTTATTTATTATTTTTATTTTTATTTTTTTAGTAGAGACGGGAGTTTTGCCACGTTGCCTAGGTTGGTCTTGAACTCCTGAGCTCGGGCAATCCGCCAACCTCAGCCTCCCAAAGTGCTGGGATTACAGGCGTGAGCCACCGTGCCTGGCCTAACAATTTTTAAGTGTACAATTCAGTGGCACTATATTCACAATGTTGTGTAATCACTGCCATTATCTATCTAAAATTTTTCATCACCTCAAACAAATTCTGCATTTGTGAAATAATAACTCCCCTCTTTCCAGCCACTGGTAATCTTTAATCTACTTTCTGTCTCTATAAATTTGCCTATTCTTGATATTTCATATAAGTGAAATCATACAATATTTGTCTTGTGTCTGGCTTATTTCACTTAGCATAATGTTTTCAACATCCTTCATGCTGTAACACAGATCAGAACTTCATTCCATTTTATGGTTGAGTGATACCACATTATATGAATACATCACTTAAAAAAAAATCCACATCAGATGCAGTGGCTTACACCTGTAATCTCAGCACTTTGGGAGGCCAAGGCAGGAGGATACCTTGAGCTCAGGAGTTCAAGACCAGCCTGGGCAACATAGTGAGACTCTACATCTACACAAAAAGCTACCCAGGTGTGGTGGCGTATGCCTGTAGTTCCAGCTACTTGCGAGGCTGAGGTGGGAGGATTACTTAAGCCTGGGAGGTCAAGGCTGCAGTGAGCTGTGATCATGCTACTGCACTCCAGCCTGGGAAACAGAATGAGATCTTGTCTCAAAGAAAAAAAAATCTATTAATCTGCCGACAGACATCTGAATTGTTTTTACCTTTTGGTTATTATGAATCGTACTGTTATGCATATTCATGTACAACTATCTGAGTCCCTCTTTTCAATCCTTTTGAGTGTATACTCATGAGTGGAACTGATAGATCATATGGTAATTCTATGTTTAACTTTTTAAGGAACTGCCAAACTGTTTTCCATAGTGGCTATACCAATTTGCACACCTACTTGCAATTTCTGATGGTTTCAATTTCTCCATACCTTTCGAACACTGTTATTTTCTGTTAAAAATGTTTAAAATCATTCATACATTCAGCAAAATTTATTGAGCAGCAGCACATCTACCACTTGACAGTCACTAGAAATATAAGGCTGATAAAATTACTGCTCTTACGGAGCTTTCAATTAGTTTAGCAGAACATACATAAAAAAGAACTTACGGTGGCCGGGCGCGGTGGCTCACGCCTGTAATCCCAGCACTCTGGGAGGCCGAGGCGGGTGGATCACAAGGTCAGGAGATCGAGACCATGGTGAAACCCCGTCTCTACTAAAAATAGAAAAAATTAGCCGGGCGCGGTGGCGGGCGCCTGTAGTCCCAGCTACTCGGGAGGCTGAGGCAGGAGAATGGCGTGAACCCGGGAGGCGGAGCTTGCAGTGAGCCGAGATTGCGCCACTGCACTACAGCCTGGGCGACAGACCAAGACTCCGAAAAAAAAAAAAAAAAAAAAAAAAAAGAACTTACGGAAAAAACAAGCATAGTAACTATGTATGTACCTGTACATAGGATCTCGGGAGTCTCTCATGTCTCTGTATCTGTCGTACATGGGGTCTCGCTGATCTCGAAAATCCCTAGAGTCTCTTAGATCACGAAAGTCTCTAAGATCCCTCATGTCCCGAACGTCGCGCATACTCCTGCTGTCTCTGTGATCCCGCAAGTCTCTACTATGTCTGTGGTCCCGCAAGTCTCGGGGATCTCGAATGTCTCTGCTGTCCCGGGCATCCCGGCCATTTCTGCCGTCCCTGGGCTCTCTCCTTGGACTTCCTCGAATTGGGGATCGATCACGCCTTGAATCTCGACTGTCTCCAAAGCCATATGGATCCCTGTGGGAGGTAGCAAGAAGATGTTAAGACAAAGAAATTGAAAGTAGTCAACCCATCAGCTCTTCATAAGAGAAAGCCCCCACCCTCCAAGCATTTTTCTCTAAAACAGGGCAGCCAAACAGAACATGACTAAACATTTAAGGCCAGTCATCCATTTGGTCAGCAAATAGTCTAGAGGTTCCACAATCTCAAAAGATTAGGACATCAAAAGAATGTATGACCAAAAACCGAAGGTCTTGACTGGATAACAGTATTCATCAAGCTTTCAAAGTGAAAGTGTCTTTCCACCAGACTTGCTTGAAAGAGACTTTACAAGTGGTAAAAAGTTGGAGGGACAGAGTAAGGAGGCAAGACTTATGAAGACAAAAAGAGTGAAGGGCACAATCTTATAATAAAAGTGATCAAAGGAACTGTCCTTAAAGTATGGAAAGTTCAGTTGAAGCATCTTGGCAGGATAATAAAATTAAGGGGAAAAAAGTACTATAAGATACATACAGTAAAGGATCAAGAACAATCTGTTTCTCTGTTTTGTCAGAGCTATTGAGTAGTGGTATCTCTCAGTCTGAGCGTTTACGCAGAACCTGATTCCTTTTTGCTCAAGATGGCTTAAAAAAACAAAAAACAAAAAACAAAAACCTAAACAGTGAAGTCACAGCTATGCTTGGTCTACTCTGACTCAATGTTCTTCATGAGACGTTTCAACCCACTGGAAACTCCTCTTCAACATATTTAAAATTAAAACCTTCTTACTCCAACCCCATGAGCCCCATTCCCCACTTTTCCACTTCTGACAAAAATCATCTTTCAAGTTACCAAGTTTTAATTAGTTCTTGAAATTAACCATGCTTTTTCCTCCCCCATCCCAATAAAGTCACTTGTGTCCCGTTTACTTTTTCTTTCTATTCCCATTGGATTTGTAAGTCCAATCCAAGCCCTTATTTCTATTCTGACACCAACAAGTTTCCAAAATACAGAATTAAAAATCAGTCTACTCGCTTTCAATTCATTCGACACATAAATACATTAACTATCCTAAAATGCCAACTTCTATGTTAGAAAGCTTAATAAATCTGACACCTATTACCTTCCTCTCATTTCTAATTCAAAATCCTCAGTTCTACTTAATTCTTATGCGATAACTCACAAGACATAATCTATCTCAATATTTTTATTTACATGATTTCTATACTTGGAATATTTTTCCTGTACTAATCCAAGTACCATCCAATCCACACAGGCAACTTCATGTCCCATGTCTTCCAAGAAACCTTCCCTACCCTTCC
This sequence comes from Mandrillus leucophaeus, assembly GCF_000951045.1. Lineage (NCBI taxonomy): Eukaryota > Metazoa > Chordata > Mammalia > Primates > Cercopithecidae > Mandrillus > Mandrillus leucophaeus. The sequence goes on along the minus strand of NW_012102643.1, from coordinate 2,055,552 downwards.
TAACTGCTGATCTCTTCTGCACAGCTCAGGGCACTTTCTATCTGTATTACTCATCTTGATCTGGCATTTACCTTTTTACAACATCATCTTATGTCTGACCTGCTTTAAGGATTACCTTCTCTGTAAAACCTGCCCTGAACTCTTGATCTTCCCCAACAAACATGCTCCTCCTCCAGTCCTTCCCATCTCAGTAAATGGCACATCCAACTACTCAGTTACTCAAGCCACGAAACTGGATGTCATCTTTCCCTTAAAGCCTCATCCTCCCTTCCAACCACATTTCCAAATTTTCTTCATTCTTTCTCAGTTCTGCCCACTTTCCTTTACCTTCTTTGGCACTACTGAAGGCCAGCTCATAATCATCTCACCCTCAAACCACAGCAAGAGCCTTCTAAAGCAGTCTCACTTCTGTTTTTGCCTATAATTTTTCTCCAGAAAGATCACTCTCCAGTGATCTTTTACGTATGTAAAGCCCGTCACTGGTTTCCCATAGTATGTATTTGTTTATTTTTATAGGGATGAGGTCTCACCTATGTTGCCCAGGCTGGAGTGCAGTGGCTATTCACAGGTGGGATCAAGGAACACTACAGCCTTGAACTCCTGGGAGCTCAAGTGATCCTCCTGCCTCAGCCTACCAAGTAGCTGGAACTACAGTTGTGTACCACTATGCCAGGCTCCCACAGTATTTAGAATTCAATCTAAAACCTCTACCAATGGCATGAAGGTCCTGTATAATCTTGGCTCCTGTCTTCTTCAACCCTGTCACACCCTCTCCCTAGTTTACCACTCTGCCACACCGGCCTTTCAGCTATAACTAGCCAACGTCTTTCCCAATCCCTTTACATGAGTAGCAGGAAGAGATCTACACTCATTTTCCAGGTCTCAGCGTACAAATATCCCCTACTCCCTGATTCTGTTAGATTCAATCAAAGTTTACCTTCTGCCCCTAAAATTCTCTCATAACACTTTGTTTTTACTTTTGTCATTGACATTACATATTTATTTAATGTCTGTCTGCCCTACTAGACTACAAGCGCCATAAGGACAAGAACTATGTCACTTTGATTCTGCACTACAAACCCACTATGTAGAACAATGTCTGTTGTATGACAGATGCTCTATACATATGTTGAATGAATCTTGCTCCAGTACAAACTTCTATAGCTGCACTTACCACACAGTTTTGTAATTGTTTGTTTACGTGGCTTCCCTACCAGATAAGAAGTTCTCTTGAAGGCTTTGTAGCTCCAGGATACGGCACAGGAGTTCAGTACGTGTTTAATGAATTGAATTATTCTACTAAACTGTAAGCCTCTCAAGAGCAGGCAACATGTTTTGCTCATATTTTTGTCATCTACCATGGTGACACACATTAGGTATTCATCATGATGTCATCAGCTTGTGGAAAACCTCACCTCAGCCACACGGGCACAGCAAAACCAATTTAAATGCCAATTTTGCTTCCATGAAAAATATTTGTTATATATTTTAAGGTTCACCAGCATTCCTGACTTGTGGGAGCAAACATATTATAGACCAGGGACTTTAAATGAGGATAGCTAAGCATTATTTTTTTTTCCTTTTTTTTTTTTTGAGATGGAGTCTCGCTCTCTTGTCCAGGCTGGAGTGCAGTGGCCAGATCTCAGCTCACTGCAAGTTCTGCCTCCCGGGTTTACGCCATTCTCCTGCCTCAGCCTCCCGAGTAGCTGGGACTACAGGCGCTCGCCACCTAGCCCAGCTAGTTTTTTTGTATTTTTTTTTTTAGCAGAGATGGGGTTTCAGTATGTTAGCCAGGATGGTCTCGATCTCCTGACCTCATGATCCGCCCGTCTCGGCCTCCCAAAGTGCTGGGATTACAGGCTTGAGCCACCGCGCCCGGCCAGCATTATTTTTCTTATTAAAGTGAAGACTAACCAAGAGTCTTACTTCAACTTTCCTTATTATATCACATAATCCTCCTAACATGCAACATCTGATATAGTGTGTAATGTGGGTAAACACTCAAGATCCAAAGAGAAAGGACAACTGCAAAGTATTTTTGGATTAATGATCGGCAGATAAACCTGCCTTGGGGAGCAGTTAGAAGTAGTCATTAGAGGTGGAATCCAATTTCAAGTGTTCTTGGCAATCAGGGCTGAAAGATCATCATCCTGACAGACCACAGACCACACACAAAGCCCTGGGCTGGTGGAAATGGAGGTGGGGCATGTCATAGCATGTTATTTACCACTTCAGGAGTATTATAAGTGCTATGTTTGGTTCTTATTCTTTTGAATCCATCGAAAAACCTTACTTACCTGTCAGAGTCCATCCCTGCAAGTTGACTAAAACTCTAGATTTGCAAAGTCTGGGTTCAATCTTCCAGTTTGAGAGGAAGATATTTCCCTTTCCCTTAAATAATCTGAAGTCCATGTGCAACAAAACTACTAATTCCCTCTCAAGTGCCTTCAGGGTAAAAATGTAGAAGAGGTGATACTCACAAAAGGAAAAAGAACCAAAGGCATGGTGGAAGTAGGGAAAAGAAGATAATAATTTTCTCAAAAGAAAAGGCAAAGCCTTTTTTCCTTTCTCCAAAAGATAAACACTATGGTAGACTGCTGTTCTTCTGGAGACGAAAACAAAACAAAAAACCCTTTAGGGCTGCTTTAGGACCCAAACAAAGAACTCCTCAGAACAAAAGGGCTCCTGCTGCTGGCCCCAACATATTTTTCAAAACAAGACCACAGCTAACAAAAAGGCAGTAGTATGCTGAAATCAAAGTGCAAAAAGACAAAGCTTCCTGTGGGAGATGCTGGACCTCAGATGATAAGTGGGTTAGAATCAGGTTTCTGGAGCACAATAAGGTTAACAATATCATCCCACAGCACCAGAGGTGTTTTACTAAAGGAACCAAATGCAGCATACCCTAAGGTACTGCATCACTAGAGGATAAAAAGAAACTGAACAGTGGTTAAATTTCAGCACTGGAGTCCACAAACTGAAGGCAGGTGGCAAACACAACTAAAATTCTGCTGCAAATTCCTCATCTATTCAGCAGGGGGAAAAAGGCAAATACTCTTTGCCTTGAGAGGAATATAGTCACATCACTGGAAAACATTTGAGAGGTAAGGGCGAAATGAAGGGGAAAACAATGGTTCTGGTGACAAGTGATGTGCTTCTGGTAGAATGTGTCTCTTCCTGAGGACTAAAGGGGTGTGCAGAGCACTAGGCATTTGACAGCCTACAGACTAAGAACTGACAGATGATCATCTTAGAAAACTGTGATGGGCTTTGAATTTCTCTTTGGCAACAGACTGAAACTTCATGTCCAGGACGGTTTTCTTTGGCTTTGGTTCTACAGATGGTCAGGGAGGAAGACCTCTGTCTTTTCCTTTCTTTTCTGCAAAGGTCAGCATCCCCTTTCTTCCTTTCTGTTCACTGGAATGTCTTCCTTGGGAGGGCCAGCCTCTTTCCGACCCTGAAAAAATCCTTCATTAGCTCTTCAAACTTCTGTCACAGATACACTGTCCACAAATATCGTCATCAAAATGGCTGGCTGCTGTGTGATGTTGATCTTTCACCCAGGAGGGCTTCACACTACTGTTAGAAATGGAGACAACAGACTTGTCCAGAATATTGCCATTAGGTGGAGGAAGGATACGGGGTGCAATGAGGTACCACACCTCACAGACCCAAATTTTATACAAATCCATGTTTTTCCTTAGGAAACACTGATGACCTTCTCCAGCACAAACAGAACTTTCTTATTGGCAGAGGTGGCAGTTGCTGAGAACTGATGACTTCTTCAAGTGTTATTGCAGAGGTAATCACAACCTGGAATTTTTTTGTGGCCCACCTAGAGCTAGTGCTGTCTCACATCCAAGGAGCAAGCAGTAATCAAAGACATTAAGGCCCTGTGGATAAGCAGAAAGCATTTCAGGTCATGTAAGAAACTTGACTACAGCCAGGTTATTTCTGATGAGCCGATACCCAATGACTTTCACCAAAGAGATGTAAGGTTTAACATCTTTCACAAATATATGGGGAAAATCCTCTGCAGAGCTTTGGATGTAGATGAGTTAATTCTATTTGTTCTTCTTTAAGTCATTCAGAAGTACAGTCTTACTTCTAGTACCTAGAGGCCACGTCTGCATAAAGATATGCTACAAGATCTGGACTGTCAAGGTGTTGAGCTGAAGATCGTAACTGAGACATCTAAGGCACAACTGGAATCATGATCCTGTCTTTGAAGAAGGACTAATGCTTAGTATCGATGCTTGACAACTTGCATAGTAAGTATGTAAGGTACTCACAGGAGTTCAATGAAGTGGCCCTCAAGAGTTAGATGGTAAGAATTCAGGCTGAAATGTGATCCAGAGTACAGATTCCTCATGCAGAATTCTGTGCTTGGCTGGGCCAATATTATCAGAATTATACACTGACAGCTGGAGTCATTAGGGAGGCATATTACTGAATAGAGAGCAAAGCCAGCAGAACTGTGGTTTACTGAAACATTTGAAGAGGTGATAATCCTGTGAAAACTCCCAAAGATACCTATGTTAAGTCCAGCAAAGCAAGGTGTCATAAAGGTCTTGCCAGTATGCTTATACCAACATTCTTATTAAACATAGAAAGCGCTAAAAATGTAGAGGTATAACTTAAGGAAATATTTGCCATAGGTAGTGTTTTTTTTCCCCTGTGAACGATGCATCCCCTATGGCTGGGGGCACACAAAATGATTAGGACTGCCGAATAAAGGCAGTTTGTTGTTGTCAACTATTGATACATTTAGAGTTATCTCAAGGCTTTGATTGGAAGCATGCACCCGAAGAAGGACGTACCCAGTGTTCACCCTCAGTTAAATGATTACCCCTTCCAGGTTAATTACTTGCTGCTCATCTTGCCTACTCTTTGCAATTTATGTCTGCCCTATTGGTATATCTTAAGAGATAAAAAGAGATAAAGTATGATCAGGACAATGATGAAAATGTTAGTGCTATTTTGAATACAATGTTAAACTTGTCTTTTTTTTAAGGTAAAAAACTAGGATTCTGAATACAATGTTAAATTGTCTTTTTTTTTTTTTTAAGGTAAAAAACTGGGACTCTTAGCTCGGTTTTTAGATGGGATTACTGGGATTACTAACTGCGACCATCATTTCCTAAAGCAAATAAACATGACTGTATGGAACTTCATCATGTTAAACAACATGCTGAGGAACGCAGCTAGGGAAATATCACCAAGGGGAAGACGGATTGTTAATGGAATTTGAATTAGTCTAGCTGTCCCTCCTGTTGATTGTAAATAGAGCAGGAAGTCACTGCCCTATCCACACCACCAAATGACCTCATTTTACAATTGATTTCTGAGGAAGGTGATATTTTAAAAGGCATACAAAAGGTGACCTGTATATTTATATAGTTGGTAAGGAGCTCATTTTATTTTTTGAGACAGGGTCTCACTGTTGCCCAGGCTGAAGTGTAATGCCGTGATCACGGCTCACTGCAACCTCACCCTCCTGCACTCAAGTGATTCTCCTGCTTCAAAGCCTCCCCAGTAGCTGGGAGTACATGCAAGAGCCACCACGCGTGGCTATTTTTTTGTAGAGATGGAGTTTCACCATGTTGCCCAGGCTGGTCTCGAACTCCTGAGCTCAAGTGATCCGCCCACCTTGTCCTCCCAAAGTGTTGGGATCACAGGTGTGAGCCACTGTGCCTGGCTAGAAGCTCATTTTATAAGGCCCTCTCCAATGTTGTCTGTATGTTTATTTGTGCAGGGACTATTATTAAAAAAAGAAAAAAAAAGCATAAAACTATTTCTAGATTGGGGTGAAATTAATATTTTTAATTTAATGCTCTGGCAATGGCTATTACTGGGTTCCAACCAGGGAAGTTGGTCATTCCCCAACACTGCAATGTTTGTTGAACATCTACAACCAACTAGAAATGTTAAAAGCATTTGGTTAAGTATCATCAACAGGATGATATAAAATACCCTTCTCAATCCATAACAGAAACAGGATCTACTCTCTGTTCTGCAATGTGGCTTGTTTGTTGTTACTGTTTTTTACGCCTGTGGAAACACACAGACATTATCCAGAGATCACCAAAGATCACCAAGCATCATGGAGACAACACAGAGGGGGAGGATTTTACTAGTGGAGTCAGTGTCTTTTAAAGTTACAAATTCCACACTCCTGGTAAGTCACCAGGAAACACACACGGTAGCGCTCTTTGGAAATTGGATACACACCATATCTCCTTTCAAGCCACCTGACAACTAAAGCTTCCAATGGGAACCCTGTACTTCTGACCATTAGATGCAACTCTTATCCACCTGTATTCCATTCTGTACTGGGACAATAAGATAGGACTGCTCAAGATCTGTGGCACGTTAGATGAAGGCTAATGAAAGTAGACATTATACGGAACTGCTGAAGTTCTGCAGGATTTGTTTATGTTCTTCAGGATACTCACACACACACACAAATCAACCAACAGAGTATTTACCTGCAAGCTGCAGGCATTCCTTAGAGAGAACAGACAGAATACCAATTTACATGCCCACTTCCGCAGAGAAACCAACGAATGGCCAGAGAAGCCACACGACAGCTGTGGTATAGCTGAAGCTATGGTATTGGACTCAACTCTGCTGCACAGGCAGAGTGGACAAAGACTCCAGCTGAATGAAACCAGCAGCATTACTTTGCCCTTAGGGTCTGCTTAAACTCTGCAGAGTGGGCATGCGTAATCTATTCCCAGTAGCTAGAACTTCACATCCAAGTAGGAGTATATACATGAAACACACAGTGGACATTCTTTCCTATAAGTAGGTAACAAAATACAGGTGTTTTTGTCCAAAAGCAGGACAGCTCTATGTTATGCGTAATGCTCAGTTAGCTGAGTTCACAAGGTGACCAGTGGAGCTACTAGTACAGATGAGGATTCACTGTATGCAGCACTGTCCAGTTCACTGTAGGAAATGCAGTTTACTGTGGTACGTAGTTTAGGGATGTTTCTGGGGAAAATTGGCTTTTTTACTTAGAGGCAAGGCAAAATCCATTAATCCATTTGGGCCCTGAAGAGACATCAGATATGAAATATATCATTTGTATGAAATATATCATATCTGTCTGCCCTCTACACAAAACTGCATCCACTTGTGTGCTGTTATGGGGCCAGAACAACTGAATAGGATATCTTTATTTATGGTGTAAATGGTACCATTAATAAAGCTCTTCTTTGAGAGAAGGGACCAATTTAATATGTATCTTGAGGGTACGCACCAGGATTATCTCTCTTGTATACACTGGAAGGAAGAATACATTGGGAAAACACCCTCGATTTCCGTGAAAGCTAAGAAAAAGGGAGACTTTCGAGAGCTGGAGTGTTTTGCCCTTTTTATTTCCCCTCAAACAGGTAACCCAAGTATGTGAGCAAACAGGGGATCTGCAGCACAGGCACAGCGGTAATCTCTCAAGCAGCACTTTCCGTAAACCTGGGTTAACATCTGGACCGGCAGCCATTTGGAATGAAGAGTCGAATCTCTGCTGCCCACTGCAGTGCAGCATGGCATACACCAATGACTCTGGGGCACTCCTTCTGCTCTGGAGGCTCCCACTGACACGTGAGCTGGGGACAGACAGAGGTTTATCCTCTTCCAATTGCCTGCAACTCATGTTGCAAGCTGAACTTGCTGGATTTGCCACCGAAAACACAAAGCTTCCTCTGTATCTCCTGATGTATGTTTAAAAAAAGCAGCAAGGCCCTTCACACAGGGTTCATGTTCTTATTGTTTGCTTGAGCGTTTCACTTGTTGGGGGGAAGAAAAGACCTTTGGTGTACGAAGCTGGGCTTAACTCCCCAGAGCCCAACTCTCCCAAGGTAACTCACGGCTTCAGGGTACTTTACCTTCGTGTGGGGCTGGGTCTTGATGGAGCCGTATTCATATTTCTTCCTTCCGCTGCCTTATTAATATCTGAAAAGAATAATCAACCCATCTGTTCAATGCTACGGAATAAAAACAAGATCATCAGCACATTTCAAATGAAAGCAACAACAACAAAAAACTACAATGACAACCAGATGGTGTAAGAAAAGCCATTCAGCAGAGACACACTGTCACTTGGGCAATTTTTATTATTGAGTTAAGGTAGTACATTGTCACAGCTTGGTAAGAAATGTCCCTTCGTTTTCTAGTTAACACATAATTTGTCTTAAACTAATTACGTCAATGCTTTAATACCCTGCCAAGCCCTAGACCTGACACGTTCCCTCCAAGGGGAGGAAAAGGTTGTTTTCTAAACTCTTAGAAAGCAGTTGTAAGATTCTTTTTGTGAGGAAGAAAAGTGGGGGGGAAGATAAGGAGAGCTTAAAAAACAAAAGGGCAAAGGTAAATAATTCTATTTTATGTTACTAAGAAGTAATAGCTGGATTTCAGTGTCTTAAAACTTCCAATATCCCATGAAGCAGGGCCTCCTGTTAGTGTGTCTTGTGTTGAATTCCATTGGATAGAATCTTCCGGAATAACATGCAGGAAAGAAAACTGTTATTACTATTTTTAATAAACAAAGAATATGACCTGTTAATATCTACAACCTTCACAGACAGATAACCAAGAATACAGACTGGCATATGGTATAGTAGAGTTAGGTAATAAAACACTACTCATAAGTTGTTTTCATTAGAGAAGGCTGGCATATAGAACTAGATATGGGAGAAAAGCTGAATCACACAAACTTAAAGAAAAGCAAATTTGTAGAGTTAAAGCCTGCTTTACTAAAAACAAAAAATACCTGCTTTACAAAAATTGAAGTGAATAATAAACACCATGTATTAAGAAATCTATGCCCCAAAATAATACCTGACAATTTTCATATGACTTAAAGCTAAATAAATACATTACAAATTTCATACTTCAGAAGAATGAAGAAATAAAACTGCTTTCTGCTGTATAGTTTGTTCCCCTTTTTCCGTATTAAACAATGGCGTATCTAATGACATCAAATGGTATTAAGTACTCACATAATTCGAGTGCTTTAAAATAATAACTTTGTATTTTAAAAACCCCAACCAGATTCCTATCACATGAAAGACAACAGCAATAACAAGAAACTTAGAGGTCTGGTACAGATTTTATGCTATGTTGCCAACTTTTGAGTTCCTGTTCAAATGAGGGTAATCTTCAACTCCATTTTAAATCAGAAGTCTCTAATTTGTCTAGAAAAATGGCTTCTGACAAAACTGAAGCTAATATAAAGCTAAATAGTGAAGTATATCTTAAATTGATTCCCACCTTTTCAATTAAGCAGACACAAGATATAATCTATTTAAAAAAAAACTGAAAATATTTTCTATGTAAGACTTGGCCAGTAATATCTGACCATAGCTTTGCTACTGCATACAGTACTTTCACAATTTACAAGTCTTAAAGTTTATAATGGTCTAAATTACAAATTATACAATGACAGGCCTTATAGGGAATATCTAGCTCTATTATACGTAATTGTGAAAAATACCAGTTCAGGTTTATGACTTACTGAGTCTGTTCCCTTACTGTGTACCACTTTCTAATTATATAGGTTGGCTATGATTCAGAGAGAAATATAATATCTTTGAGTATTTTAAGTAGTTTTCAAGGTGTCTCTGGAATACACTGGGTGTGTATTAAGATTAAAAAATACATATAACGTAATTTCAGCAGGAGTTCATATATTATTAAATGGTCTTGTGAATAAAGAAAACTCACATCTAAACACTGACTAGACTGGGCAAACATTCAGGTGAGAGTACAACGCATACAGTATTACTTTAATTGGTAGGTTTCTATTACCAATAATTTGCCCTCTACATATGAAAAGGAGTATTACACTGTGTAATTATAGCCAGTTTTGTGAGTACCTACATACAGGACAGGGGAAATCACATGGTCATGTATACTATATCTTTGGGACAAAACCAGTTCTAGTTAGAATGAAGGACACAAATATTTTACTTTGAAGCTGGTGGAATCTTTTTGTAATTACCTGAAAGATTAAAGAACATTCAAGATTATATCTTTAAACCATTTTGATTGTAATTAGCCTCCTAGTACCTATTTTCATTGGGTAGTCCAAAGTATTTATATTTGACGGCATGGGATGTTGGGATGTTTCTTCTGCAAAAACAATAATTCTCAGATCATTGTCTCATTTTAGGGTTTAAACCTTTAGTGTAGTATGTCAAGTGTTTATTTATTCATCTCTGTTTAAGAGTTACTTAAATTTCCATCTTGGCTGATGTATGGAGAAAATAAGACCCCAAATTTTTTCCCCCTAATAGAATTGCTCAGATTAGGGTAGGGCTGGGGAGTTTTGAGAGTTGTAAAAACACAACCACCAACATTACTGCCAATCCCCATACACCCATAAAATCCTAACACACGTGCACATAGAACTTCTGGAAAATCCACGAGTTCAGAAATACATAAGAATAAATAACTTTAGGGAGTTAATCACGGAGAGCAAAGATTTAAGAAGAAAAAACTTGCCTCATCCTAATTTTTTGTCACAGAATTTGAAAACCTGTCATTTGGAGGCAGGGGGTTCATTTAAACAAGTTTTTCTTTGAAAATGCAAATATTGGGGCTGCTAAAGCACCAATCAGGGCTTTAAATAAAAGGAAGAAACCAGAAAACAATCCAGAAAACATGCAGGAAATGGCAGAACCATTTTAAATCACAAAAGAATAGGTTGAGGAATTCCCAAAGACACAGTATCTAATCTATAGTTTTACTGTGTATTAAATAACCAGATTATTTTCTAAATCCTTAAAGAGAGATATAATCAACATCAAGGAAATAGAAATGGTGTTAATGTAAAGAAGGGAAAAAAGGTAGAAAGACAATTTGGAGATCTTTCTGGACATTAGATGGGGAACTATGACTGGAGAAAAATTAATCAACGAGGGAAGTGGCAACTTGGGAATCTCTTCCAAGGGGAGGTGTAACGTCTCCTCTGAATAGAAAGGGGAAGAAATGGTACTTCTTTCCTCTTCTGCTATACTTTATTCTGGCCAACTGCCCTTAAGACCAAAAGTCATCTCTCAATGTCTTCTCCACTTCAGTTCAGGTGGTACTTCTATACTTTGTTAATTATATTAGTAATGTGAATATCATTCAAAATCATCATAATCACCACGAAGTGCTTTATCTTGGCCTGAATATCTATAGTTTCCAAGTGGTGGTCTGAAAACAGTTAAAAGCACTTCTCAGCTAAGAATTTTTTGACAAGAAAAACAGCTTTTCTTGTTTTTGACAAGAAAAAGAATTTTTTGACAAGAAAAACTCTGGAAAATAATCTAGAAAACATGCTGGAAAAGGCAGAACCATTATAAACCACAAAAGAATGGGGTGAAGAACTCCCAAAATATACAATATCTAATCTACAATTTTATTTTAGACTAATATGTCAGACAAGGTTCATAAAATGGTCCTTGGATAATGCTATAAATAAAAATGCATGCTTATTTCACTCATAGTACCAAGAACTACTTTGTTCTACCTATTTTTTAATTGTACAATCATAAAACAACTCTTTTTACCTTAAAATCAGATTTTATAGTTCACAAGCCACAGCCACAGAAACAATGAGGACTAGGAATAACAAGAGTGGTGTTAAAGAAAATTTACAGGAGGCCATTGCTTTGGACTGAGCTCCTGAAATAGGCCCAAAGACCAAATCAAACTCATGATGAAGTTTCACGTTATCAAGTCAAGACAAATACCTTTTTACTGATGTTCTACGAAATCAGGAGGTAAACAATGGCCAAATCCACAAATAGGCCAGTTTCAGCCAGCATGATAAGGAAGTCTGCTCTGCTTTACCCTTCACGAGAAAAGTAACTTTGAAATGACCAATCCACTTTTTGTTCCTTGTCTCTGCTTTCTTCAGCTCCCTTTTCTGTTTATAACGCCAAACTCCTCTGCTCAGCTCATTGGAACACTTGTTCTATTTTACAGAAAGAGGTGTTGCCCGATTCTAGAGTTACAAATAAAAGCCAATTAAGATCTCTAAACTAAGTGTGCTGTAATTTTGTCTTTTGACAGCCACATGAACCACAACACTTAGTGACAGTACCACCACTAGCTGTTTTTACCCAGAAGCCTATACTGTTTTAACAACTGACTACAAATGACATGAAACTCTCTGAAAGACTTCGTTGAAAACCAACTAACAATCAGGAATTACTAAAGTGGAATTACATGCTGATAAAGACAATGCCACTTGGAAAACCACACTGTTGACAAGACAGCGAATATCACACATTAAATCCCCCAAATGGGGAGGGGAAATGACAGGACTTCTCACTAAACTATATTTATGAAGACAACTTTGATGATATACTGCAACATCAGGGATATTGTAATGAGTTTTATTGTAACAAGTCAGAGATAACAGAATGCTATGCTTGCTCTTTCTAAATCAACCCTTTAAGTTCACTTTGAATACTATACTTTCCCTCATACTTGATTATCTCCTTTATTCTCTAATTAAAATAATTATTACACCTTTCACTGTATTAGAATCTTATTCCTGGGAACAGAAATAGGGGAAACAATAGTTTATACCTTACAGAATGCTTACTTTGTTCCTGAGCCTGTGTACTAAGAACATTATGTGTATTATTTCATTCAATCCTTTTACAACTCTTGGAGTTAAGTACTACTATAATTTCTACTTTGCAAATGAGAAAATCTGAAGTTTAGAGAAATTAAGCAACGGGCCACACAATTATCAGGAGGCAGAGCTGAGACTCAGACCCAGGTCTTTCTCACACCAAAGTACTTAAACATTATGCTATGCTGCCTCCAACAGGGAGTGGAAAGACATACTTTCCATTTAGAATATTCTTGCTAGGACTCTCTGATCAAATACCGATGGAACCTGGAAAAGGTCCAGTCTATGTTAGACACTCCATTGCTTAAATGCCCCAGAGACATCCAACAGGTTAGAACCTACTTATTCAATGACCACTTCAGTTTCTATTACCTCAAACTACAATATTTCTGGGGTTTGCTATTAACATTCACCATAACTCTTCTGACAAAAATTATCAACATTTCCTACCCTTCTTATTCTTTTAAGGAAAGGGCATTTGGCTGGGGATAGCAAATCTGAGCTGTGGTCCTAACTTTGGGAAATTTACTCCAATCATTTGATTTCTCTGAATCTGTATTCCCTTTCTGACAAAATGGATATTCTGCCTGTGTTGGCTATGTTGACTCAAGGAGAAAAATCAGCCGAGAAAAAACTGTTTTGGATTTGCAAAGGTTGAGCTAATCTAAACTACTTAAAAAGAGTCTGAGCTGCAAAAATTTTAAAATACAGGTTTATTTAAAAACAGCAAATTTTCAACTAAACTGTACAAGTGGAGAACAAGTGATGAATTTGAAAAGGATAGCTTATAATTAATACATTGAATGCTTCACTGATTCATAATGTCAAATGCCTACTATGTGTCACACATGTCCCAGGCCTTACACATGTGGAAATGACACGGCTAAAGTCCTTGCCTTAAAGAAGTTCATTTTTACAAAAGACAGGGTCTCAGCTCTGTTGTCCAGGGTGGAGTGCAGTGGCTCAATCATACCTACTGCAGTTCTCAAACTCCTGAACTCAAGGGATCTTCCTGCTGCAGCCTCCCGAGTAGCTGGGACAAGACGCATGCACCACCACACGCAGCTAATTTTTTTTTTTTTTTTTTTGGAGATACGGTCTCCCTATGTTGCCCAGCCTGGTCTTGAACTTCTGGGCTCAAGTGATCCTCCCACCTCAGCCCCCAAAGGGTTGGGATTATAGGCGTGAGCCACCATGCCTGGCCTGGAGTTCACTGTTTATTTAATAAAGGAGAGGCACAAGTATGCAGATAATTACAATATAATATAAAGTGGGATTATGGCAGAGATAATGGAGTCCTAATTTTGTGTATGTGTGTGGCAGGTGAGAGGAACGCAGCAGAGGGGAGACTGGGAAGAATGTGTGTATGAAGCGGGTAGCGGTGAATGGGAGGGGGAGGAGGCAGGGAAGGCTTAAAAATAACATTTAAACTGGGTCCTGAGGAATGAGTGGGAGGTTACCAGAAAGAGAAAAGTCATCCCAGAACATACAAAGGTAAAGGAATAGTGTGAAGGACATATTAAATTAGAAAAACTACAGGAAGTTTGGTGTTGGGAACTTGGGGATAGGAGGAAGAAAAGAGAGAGGAATGACATGAAGCCAGAGTTAAGACTAGATCCAGACTGCAAAACACTTTGCTATGGACAAGGAAGAATCTAGTGGCAAGAGGGTCTATTGGGGGCTATAAACTGAACTATCACAGAGTCTCAATGAAGGCAAATTAACGAAACTTTATGTATATTATCCCCAAAAATGGTGAGGGAGTATTTAAATGTAAGACATTCAAAATATTGCCCATTTTAGTAACGTTCTTCAAAGACCATTGGTATGACACTGAAGGAGAAAAAAATTGAAAAAGTCATGATTCTACTTTCAATAAATGGCTCCCAAGTAGCTAGGAAACAGGTGCATGCACCACCACCCTGGCTAATTTTTTTTTGTAGAGACAGGGTCCTCATCATGTTGCCCAGGTTGGTCTCAAACTTCTATCAAAAGGGACCTTCCCACTTCAGCCTCCCCAAATGTTGGGATTACAGGTGTGAGCCACTGTACCCAGCCTTAAGATACCTTACAGAGCTAAAGGTATAAGACAAGACATTCTGTTTTTTAATGCAACTTAAGCTACCCTGATCCTTGCCTAAAGTTGTCTGGTCTCTACATAGGATGTCTGGAAAAGTTCTGATTCTTATGAGGTGAACTATTTCCTTAACATAAAATTGGTCCAGTTGACCTATTATCTCTTTTTTTAAGTGAAAGGATAAAGAATGAAGATGACCATCCCCATATTCATATCTAGTGGTAACAAAACCACCATTTAAAAAGCAGCACGCATGCTGGTATTATATATTTAGCTATCGATATACTTCATATTTCTCTAATGTACTGCTGCTTGAGACAGTGGCTTTACCCTGATCCTGTCATTAATGACTCTCATTAATGAGAGTAACATAGAGGATAATTCTGTTAGTCACTGCTCTTTTAACTTTTTGACAGTTTAACTCTGCTTAAGCAGAATGGTCCAAACATATGTGCTGCTCACAGGACAACTATTTTGGCAGAAAAAAAGCTGATATTGAGCTTTAAAAGCACTTGTCTCAAAGATACGCAGTAATCATTAATAAACCACAAGGTACAGAGAGGAAATACAGCGTAGTAGAAAGAGTAGTCAGTTCTGAGGAACACTATTACTTCAAAATATACGTGGGAGGATAGCAGGAGAAAGGCATCTAAACTTTCTCGGATATTGACATTGCACATATTTAGCATATAAATGCCTCTGAGAAGTTCTGGAGTAAGGACACCACTGTATCTCAACATTTCCCAATTTTGCTTGACCCTGAAATCAATTATCTCCAAGGATGTCTTGAATATGTTCTACTAATTATGTGATCTGGGGCAAGAAATCTAAACTCTTTGAGTCATCATTTCCCTATATGTAAAAAAAAATCGGACTAGTTTATCAGTCTCATAAGATGACGGGCAGGAGCAAATGAGTATTTACCATATGCACTACTGGCTGTAATGTTATTATCATTACTACTAAGAGTAACAGTGACTTCAGGAATAGACGTTTCATTCTTCATGTGGGAAGTCAAAACCAAAAGAACAATGTAAACTGAAGGGAAGAAAAAGTTTAATATATTTCCTGTGAAGATTTTCCATTCTTAAAAGCACAACTAAATTTTATTAATCCTCACAGTAGTAGAACATTACACAAAGGCACTGCCATCTGCAGGTCATAAACACGGACTGCTTGTAACGATTATTTAAAATGAAGTTTCAAACCATTAAATCTTTTTTCATCATACTTCTAAAGTCTTTCCAAAAGTTGTTTATTCTGGCTGGACGCGGTGGCTCACACCTGTAATCCCAGCACTTTCGGAGGCAGAGGCGGGCGGATCACCTGAGGTCGTGAGTTTGACACCAGCCTGACCAACATGGAGAAACCCCGTTTCCACTAAAAATACAAAATTAGACGGGCGTGGTGGCGCACGCCTGTAATTCCAGCTACTTAGGAGACTGATGCAGGAGAATTGCTTGAACCCGGGGGCCAAGATCGCGCCATTGCACTCCAGCCTGGGCAACAAGAGCAAAGCTCCATCTCAAAAAAACAAAAACAAAACAAACAAGTTGTTTTTTCTTAGCTCTCAAGCACTGGCAGATGAGTTTCCATTTGCTGAAGTTCTGAAACGAACGCCGGGCTTAAATCAAATTCTCAGGAATGTGAAGAAAATGACCTTAGCCTTACGTAAATTCTACATTGTGATCATACCAAGGTAACCCCAAAGAAACATGTTTTTAACAGGGGGAGATACATATACACACACACACACACACACACATATATACATATATATACACCCACATACATATGTATTTTTACGCAGCCTTCGAGGGGAGGGGAAGAAAACTTGAATAAGCCTGAACTGACTGATCCGACTTTCCTGTCAATGAATTAAATTAAATCTGCTCTTACATTCACATAAACAGATCTTATGAACACACTATTAACTTACAAATAAGTTAATCTGTCAATGCCTCCTTTAAACTTGTGGTGTTCACAGGTATGCAACATTGAGCAAACTGAATCTAGAAAAACTTCTAATGAGCCCTGCAATATGGATTCGCTACATACTGTATATTCTACAAGGAAAATCAGTGTTTCTAAGTTTTAGGTTAAAAGATGTGTCAGAGGTTTCAAAGGCCATCTGAAGAGTGACAGATGAGCTCAAGGAAATTACAAATAAGCAAAGAAATTACAATAAAGGAAGAAATAGATGTTAACAAATAGTCAAGTGATTTTTTAATATCCACAATGCAAAGCATGGGCTTAACTGGTTGCAAAAAGTCGACACCAAGTTAGTTTTCACACCCAGACTGACTCATAGAGAAAACATTAAATTAAGAGTTGTCAAAACTCACAAAAACTTCCCCACCATTTGTAGAAACATCTTTTTATGAGCCATCCATCGGGGGCTATGACATCACAACGCTGTAACTGAGGCACACCGGGTGCACTTGAGTGGACAGTTCTTGCAGTTCCCTGGGACTAACATTTTTAAGTCAACAATGAGAATAGTTTACAATAAGAAAGCTGTTACAGGGCATTCAGAGAATCTGCTTTGCCTCAGGGAAAAATTCTGTGCACGGGGTGCAAGGCAGAAGAATCACAATTAATCAGACACTCCTCGGGCAGCGTTTCCCAAAGTGTGGAACGCAGAATAATTTCAGGAGGAACAAGGACGCACCGTTTATTTCAACAGACAGATATTTATTTTTTATAAACATTAGAAAAATAACTGGCTTTCCAGTACCCGGTTTGTGATTGAAGTTGCCGCCTTAAATATATTTAAGGAGAAAAAAAGAGTCAGTTTGAATTTTTTAAAAAATGTAACATTTGGTGAATAGCAGTACAGATGGTCCACGGACATAAAGGTGCAACGCGAGACTGAAACGTGGGCAACGCCGTCCTAAGAAAAGCCCCTCGCCCGCTGGCGGGAAGCGGATAGTGCCCCGCGCCGGGAGCCTGGAAAGCCGGCCGGATCGGACGCTGGCGCTGAGCTACGTGGTAAACCCGGGCACAGTTCCTTTCCCCGTTCTCTGGGCCCGAGGTTCGCGCCTACAAAACGCGTGAGGTGTCACACGACAAGGAGACACCCCGAGAATGCGGTCAGGAGCCGCGAGGCGGTGACGGGGGACAGCGCTCCGTACACCGCTCGGCGCTGCACGCCTGGAGAACGCCCAGTGCCACGGACCGCCTTGGGGCCGGTTCGAATCCCGACTGCGCCACTGACTCGCTGAGGACCCGCGGGCGAGCGACTCCACTGTTTCGACAAGGGGGTGCGGGGCGTGCGGCTCAACCAGACAGAGAAGCCTTGAGGACTCCTAGTGACCGACCGTTCGTGCACAGACAGGCGGCTGCGATGCGACGCCGCCGACCTGCGTCCACCACAGAAAACCACAGGCCGCCTCGGCCGGCCGGG
>NW_012102643.1:2033875-2037004 GCF_000951045.1 Mandrillus leucophaeus | reverse complement strand
GAGGCAATGGCGGCCGGGCGGAGAGTGGAGATGGGGGCAGAGGACGCGCACGTAGCGGCAGGCGCGGCACTGTCGCAAGACCGCGCGTGTTTACGGCAGGGCTGAGTTGGGGCGTCGATCTCCTTGGCAATGAGGGCCGGGAAGTGGCTCTCGGGCGGGAGTTGAGAACGCAAGGAGTTGCCTAGCAACAGCGTCCTAGGCTGAGGATGGGCCCCATGGTGGTCCCCCCAGCCCCCGCCCCAGAGTACTTTCCTTCTGTTTTCGGAGCACATTCCTTCCTCCCTGACTGTGGGAACAGAACATTCAAATCCCCAAATACCTTGATTTAGTCTTGCATAAAACTGAAAACAAAAACCGCAAATCCCTGTACACCCGTGTATTGGAGAATATATATATATATAGTCCTGTAACCTCCGGATCACAAGGAACAAAGAGAGCAGAAAGGTAGAGAAAGTGTTGTATTTAAATTTATATTTAAATAGGCTCTGTACTCTTATTAGTTTCACTGACAAGCGGCAAAAGGTTTCTGGAGATATAGTCACAGGTTCTTCTTGAGTTATTTGTTCTTGGAATATTCGTTCAACGTCAAAAATTTCCCAGAATGTAACTGTTGACCGTGAAGCCTGTAAAATGTTGTATTGTTCATTTCATCACAGGGAATGGGATTTGCTCACACAATAGTAAATGCACTCTATTAATCACAGCCGTAGCTATATGAATCAGGTACTCTTTTATTAGTGTTGGAAACGCCTCAAACTCCATGGGGTCTAGTTTTTCTCCTTGTGACTATTGCCTGCTAAGAAAAAATGGTGCCTGGGGAATTTAAACACTACAAGAAGCCAGATTTCTTTGACATCTACCCCCATGTTCACTCCACTCATTTATTCACTGAATGTTTATTACATACCTACTAGGTAGCCCTATACTTATTATATGCCTGCTTGTTAGGCACTATTCTGAGCAAATGCAGACCCTTCTCTGCTACCTTGGCGATTACAGTCTAGTGAAAGATAGCATTAGGCAAATAATCACACTTGAGTGTGTGATTGCAAACTGAGATAAACGCTGTGAAGGAAAGAAATAGGGATTCTCAGTGGGTGTAACTAGAACTTTACACACAGGCAAAGTGGGTTATTCCAATTCCCACTTTATAAGACTGTGTGAAATTAGAAATAAAGGCATAAAGTCTGTCAAATAATGGATACCCAACAAATGTTCATTCTTATTCCTTCCCCTCCAATATAGATCCTAATACTATGAAAATTTAAGAAGAATCATATTAATTAGATGATTAAGATAACCAAGCTTAGGGAAAAATGTTGGTTTAGAGATGATTGGCAGCACCTCAAGTGGGTAGTGGACTTTAGCCAAAAGATGTATTCAGTGACTTGTGTAGTAAGCGTTTAAAGAGTGTTTTCTGTACACTTGGTTTTGTGGAGAGTAGAGGGTAAGGTAGACAAAATCCTTGTGCTTAGGGAGCTCATGGCCTATTAGAGAATACAAGCAATAAACAAATGATAATATATAATGTTTGATGAGTATTTTTGATAGAAGAGCAAGTTAATTTTATGAAGAAAGATTCTTGTATGGAGGCAGGTGCTCAGGACTTGGTGACTTCTCATTTAGATGTTTGCTTTACATAATAGGTAACATCTATTGTGTGCCTACCATGTGCTGAATCCTTTACAAATATCATCTCATTTAATCCTCACAATAACCCTATAATATACATACTATATTCCTATTTTACAGATGTGGCAATTGAGGCCAGTTAATTTGCTTATGGTCCCACAGACAGTATGTGGCATGGCCAGACTCAAACCTGTGCAGTCTGATGCCCAAACATGCTATTTTAACCACAAGTGATATTGTCTTCTGGGATGAGAAGTTCCCTTCCAAGTCAAGGGGTACCTGATTGGTGCATAAGCCTCTAACCCTTCAGTGGTGGGCACCAAAGTTTGACCAGTGGGTAAAATGAAAGTCTGCTACGATGGAGGCCGTCTGATTTCTGACAGATGGATCTTTGAGCTCACTGGCTCTTAAAATTTGGTGTACAGTGAGTTACCCCTTACTGTAAGGGAAGAAAGGTATAGTTTAATGTGTGGCCAGTACTAAAGAAATATTGTGTGTTTCCTAGAACATATGAAAACTTGGCCTTGTGATTTACAGGACAGCCAGGAGAGGGCAATTAGCAATTCCACTCAAACAGCAAACTGGAGGGGGCAGCATTTGGTGCTTAGCAAATACCTGTTGAATGAAGAAAAAAAAAATTAAGAAAGGAAGAGTAAATTCAATACCATATTCAATAGTGGAGAAATTTTTTTTTTGAGATATCAATTTGGTTTTATTTTAATCTGGTATTTTTCTTAGTATTTCAGACTGCTTTATAGGATGAAGCCAGACACGTTTAGGGTAATTAAGTGATGATTAAAAAATATCTAGGCAATGGGCTCAGGAATATCCCAGGAGGGAGAGCCAGAGGGCCTATGGTAAAGAAAACGTGTAGTTTTTTTTTTTTAAGACAAGATTACTGCAGAGAATCAGAAAGTAAGATCAGAAGGCAATCTTGAGTAAAACCCTTCCATTTCGACAAATGCAAGGCATAATATAGCCTCTTAAAATTTTATTTTTGATTTTTAAAAATTAATTAATTAATTAATAGAGACAGTCTCACTCTGTCAAGGCAATCAAGCCTTGACCTTCCAGGCTCAAGTGATCCTCCCACCTCTGTCTCCTGAGTAGTTGGGACTACAGGCATGTGCCACCATGCCGGGCTTTTTTGGGTAATTTTTGTACAGGGTTTCATCATGTTGCCCAGGCTCGTCTCAAACTCCTGGGTTCAAGTCATCCTCCCTCTCGGCCTCCCAAAGTGGTAGGATTACAGGCGTGAGCTACCCCGCCAAATCTCACTTTTGTATTGGTGATGAACAGGCTGGCATAAAGACCTATTCTAAACACCAGCAGCATTCAGATGCAGCCTGAGTTTGCAAAAACACTTTCAGGAATACTTTGCATATCATCTGACACGACCCAAGAGAGGAGAAACCTGTACTTAAGAGTGGCTGCGGCCGGGCGCAGTGGCTCAAGCCTGTAATTCCAGCACTTTGGGAGGCCGAGACGGGCGGATCA
>NW_012102643.1:2027640-2033275 GCF_000951045.1 Mandrillus leucophaeus | reverse complement strand
TTAGCCAGGCTGGTCTCGATCTCCTGACCTTGTGATCCGCCCGTCTCGGCCTCCCAAAGTGCTGGGATTACAGGCTTGAGCCACCGCGCCCGGCCAAAATTGTGCATTTTACTGTATGTAAAGTATACGTCAATAAAAATTTCATTAGAAGAAAAAAGATGAAGATTTTGAAATCAAAATGATTTGGGTTCAAATCATAGCTCTGTCCCTTAATATAGCTATGTGAGTTTGGGTCTTCTTTCGTACATTTGATATGTATTGAGTACCTCCTAGGTTTACCATGCTAGACACAAAGGACACAGCAGTTAACAAGAAAGTGATGGTCCGTGCTTTCACAGAGCTTCAACCAAGCCACGGGTACCTGTCTTGAGAATAGTGATACTAACACTTTCCTCATGAGGTAATTGTGAGGATTAAGTGAAATCATGCATGTGAAGTTCCTGGAATATAGTTGATGCTCAAAAACAAACAAGCCCAAACATCTTATTTTTTTATTTTTTTGAGACAGAGTCTTGCTCTGTCGCCCAGGCTGGAGTGCAGTGGCATGATCTTGGCTCACTGCACACTCCGCCTCCCGGGTTCACGCCATTCTCCTGCCTCAGCCTCCTGAGTAGCTGGGACTACAAGTGCCCACCACCGCGCCAGGCTAATTTTTTGTATTTTTAGTAGAGATGGGGTTTCACCGTGTTAGCTAGGATGGTCTCCATCTCCTGACCTTGTAATCCGCCCACCGCGGCCTCCCAAAGTGCTGGGATTACAGGTGTCAGCCCACCGTGCCCAGCCTCCAATCATCTTATAGAGTGTGAGGAACCTGATGTTTAGGTTAAGTGACTTATCTAAAGCCATACATTTGCTAAGAAGTCAAGTGGAAACTAGAACTCAGAACCCAAGTCTTCATTCAAAGTCCTATATTTTTTCAATTACAACCACATTTTCCTGTTACATCTTTCATTTGTATGAAAGGAAAACACTTTACATCCTGTGCACTATGGCTAATGTTTATAAAGATCCCTGAGTGACACTGAGGTATTGTCAGATTTAATAAATGCAAGTAAAATAAACTAAACATTTTGGGCCGGATATGGTGCCTTATTCATATAATTCCAGCACTTTGGGAGGCCAAGGCAGGAGAACTGGTTAAGCCCAGGAGTTTGAGGCCAGCCTGAGCAACACAGAGGGACCCCTGGCTCTACAAAACATAAAAAAACTAGCCGGATGTGGTGGCATGCACCTGTAGTCCCAGCTACTCAGAAGGCTGAGGTGGGAGGATTGCTTGAGCCTGGGAGGTTGGGGCTGCAGTGAGCCATGATCGCGCAACTGCACTGCAGCCTGAGTGACAGAGTGAGAACCTGTCTCAAAATAAATAAATAAACAAAAATTACGTTTTTAAAAAAGTATGCCCCATGCAATATTTTGGACATATTTATACTAAAAAATTATTTATTGATTTTCTAAAATTAAAATTTAACTGGATGTCCTGTATTTTTATCTGGCAACTGTACACTGAAAGAATCATTGAATTTTAAATAGATGTTTCTTCATTAGAAGCGATCTTAGTTTCTAACAGATTCAGGTTAAGAAAAAGACTGAAAAACATTTAGAGGTTGAGGTGCTTGTTTCTTTTCTTTTTTTTAATTTTTGAGACAGGGTCTCCCTCTGTCACCCAGGCTGGAGTGCAATGACATGATCAGGGCTCACTGCGGCCTCAACCTCCTGAGCACAGGTGATTCTCCCATCTCAGCCTTCTGAGCAGCTGGGACCACAGGCACACACCACTAGGCCTGGCTAATTTTTGTATTTTTTGTAGAGATGTGGTTTCATCATGTTGCCTAGGCTGGTCTCACACTCCTGGGCTCAAGTAAGCCTGCTTCCTTGGCCTCCCAACATGTTGGGATTACAGTTGTGAGCCACTGTACCTGGTCTGGTATCTCTTAATTTAAGTTTTTAATTATTATTTTTCTGGTTACATATACAGGGACAGAGATTCTGTGACCCAACTTCATCTTGCCATCTTTACCCAGAACTTTCACATTACCTCATTTACACAGAAACCCTGTGTGATGAATGCTAAATGATTTAAACTTTAAACATTCCTTAACATTTCAAACATACATCACATACATACCTTTCTACTCACCACTGTGATTAAACAAATGTAAACGCTTTTGCTAACGTGCTTTAGAAATGAAGTGATATAAAAGCTGGCTGGACGCAGTGGCTCACACCTGTAATCCCAGCACTTTGGGAGGCCAAGGCAGGTGGATCACCTGAGATCAGGAGTTCGAGACCAGCCTGGCCAAAATGGTGAAACCCTGTCTCTACTAAAAATACAAAAATTAGCCTGGCATGGTGGCGTCTGCCTGTAATCCCAGCTACTCAGGAGGCTGAGGTAGGAGAATTGCTTGAACCTGGGAGGTGGAGGTTGCAGTGAGCCGAGATTGCACCATTGCACTCCAGCCTGGGCAACAACAGAAAAACTCTGTCTCAAACAAACAAACAAAAAACAGCTAAGACCCTTCTATCACCCTCATCTCCCTCCAGGTAATCACTCCCCTGAAATACATTCCCATGTATATTTTGTACTTTTAATTTAATTTAATTTTTAACAGACAGAGTCTCACTCTGTTGCTCAGGCGGGAGTTCAGTGGTGCTCTTGCTTACTGCGGCAGCCTCCCTAGCCGCCCAAGTAGCTAGGACTACAGGTACACACCACCATGTCTGGCTAATTTTAAAAATTGTTTTTTTGTAGAGACAGGGTCTTGCTATGTTACCCAGGCTGGCCTCAAACTCCTGGCCACAAGGGATCCTCTCACCTTGACTTCCCAAAGCACTGGAATTACAGGCATGAGCCCAGTTATAGAGTGCCCAGCCTATATTTTGTACTTTTATCATAAAAGATATATCCATAAACTGTATAGTGTTGTTTAATAGTGTTTAGGCACAGTTTATATATCCTCTTATGACTTTTTTTAAAAACTGTACTAGGTTTTTAAGATTTAAGTGTGTTGAAACATGTAACTAGTTTACTGGTTCTTAAAGCGTAGTCCCTGGACCAGCAGCATCAGCAACACCTGATAATTTGTTAGAAATGCAAATTTCCACTGAATGAATCAGAAACTCTAGGGGTAGGACCCAGTCATATGTCCTTTACCAAGCCCTTCTGATGATTTCGATATACCCTGAAGTTTGAGAACTACTGCTCTACTGTATTTATTTTATTTGTTGTCTAGTATTGTGTTGTATGAATCAGCCACAGTTTATGTATCTGTACTAAGGAAGTTAGGTTTTTGTTTTGTTTTGATTTTTGTTATTGTTGTTGTTTTTGAGACGGAGTTTCGCTCTGTTGCCCAGGCTGGAATACAGTGGCGCGATCTCAGGTCACTGCAATCTGTGCCTCCTGGGTTTAAGTGATTCTCCCGCCTCAGCCTCTTGAGTAGCTGGGATTACAGGCGCCTGCCACCACGCCAAGCTAATTTTTCTATTTTTAATGGAGATGGGGGTTTCACCATGTTGGCCAGGCTGGTCTCGAGCTCCTGACCTCAAGTGAGCCACCTGCCTTGGCCTCCCAAAGTGCTAGGGTTACAGGTGTGAGCCACCACGCCCGGCCCTGCTTCTTTTTACAAATGGTGCTGCGTTGAACCTGCTAGTGCATATCTCCTTGGGTACCCATTTCAGAGCTTTCCAGGATACTCATTTAGGAGTGGAATTGCTATCTTTGTAGTAGATCACATTTTAAACTTTACAAGATTTAGCAAGATTACTCGCCAAAGAAGTATTATTTAAAGAAGTATATTCCTGCCAGCAGTGTGTAAGTACCATTTGTAAATTTCCTTGCCAACTTTTGATATTTTCAGACTTTATTCATTTATTTATTTTTGACTACGATGATGGCTGTGAATGATATATTTGTGGATTTCATTTTAATTTTCTTGAATTGAGTGATATTCAGCACCTTATCCTACAGCTATCCAGGTTTCTTTCTTTGTGAATTGCCTGTTCACATTTCTGGCCCATTTTTCCATTAGGTTTACCTATGGTTTTAAAAAATTCGTTCATAGGAGTTCTTTACATATTCTGGATACTGATCTTGTGTCCGGATTGAGTCTTCTCTCTGTGGTTTGTCATTTTACTTTGTTAATAGTGTCTTGTCATTCAAAAGTCTTAAATTTTAATTAAAATGTTTCAACGTTCCTCTTTATGGTTCCTATGTAGTGTCTTGTTTAAGAACGCCTTTCCCAGTGTCATATAGATAATCTCCTTGGTAAATACTACCATGATGTCAGTTTGGTAGATGAGTCAACTGAGGCACTGAGAACTTAAATGACATGCTCAGGGTCACAGACCACTGGAGATGAGTGACTTGAGCTTTTGGTCCCTGGGTTGCACTGCACAGTTTCAGGACTTTTTGCCATCCTGTTCTCCGGTTTGTTTCACGAGAACTCTTGTCAACCTTTTTCTGTAGGTAGAGAGGGTGTGCAGAGCTCAGAAAGGATGCAGGTTTGGTGCAGTTTTTATTTACTCCATAATGAAGCACCCGTAATGAAGCACCTGGCTCTAGACTTTATGATTTTTAAAAAGATTTAAATTATTTCAAATAATTTCAGATTTACAGAAAAGTTTCAAAAAATAGGATAAAGAATTATCGGCCCAGTATAGTGGCTCACGCCTGTATTTTCAGCACTTTGGGAGGCCGAGGTGGGTGGATCACTTGAGACCAGGAGTTAGAGATCAGACTGGACAACAAAGTGAGACCCCCGTCTCTACAAAACAAACAAACAAAATTACCCAGGTGTTGCTTCCGCTTGGCTGTTTTCCTGCACAGGAGGGCGGTAGGCACCCATGGCGCCCAGCCGGAATGGCATGATCTTGAAGCCCCACTTTCGCAAGGACTGGCAGCGGCGCATGGCCACGTGGTTCAGCCAGCAGGCGCGGAAGATCCGCAGAGTCAGGGCCCTGCAAGCCAAGGCGCGCCGCATGGCATCCGGGCCCAGCCAGCCCATCGTGAGTCCGTACCACACGGAGGCAAGCGTAGGCCGGGGCTTCAGTCTGAAGGAGCTCAGGGTGGCCGGCATTCACAAGAAGGTGGCCCGGATCATTGGCATTTTTGTGGATCCGAGGAGGTGGAACAAGTCCACTGCTGTCCCGGCAGGCCAATGTACAGCGGCTGAAGGAGTAGCTCTCCAAACTCATTTTCTTCCTCAGGAAGCCCTCGGCCCCCCAAGAAGGGAGACAGTTCTGCTGAAGAACTGAAACTGGCCGCTCAACTGACGGGACCGGTCATGCCCACCCAGAATGTCTACAAGAAGGAGAAAGCTCGAGTCGTCACTGAGGAGGAGAAGAATGTCAAAGCCTTGGCTAGTCTCCGCATGGCCCGTGCCAATGCCCGGATTTTCGGCATATGGGCAAAAAGAGCCAAGGAAGCTGCAGAACAGAATGTTGAAAGAAAAAATAAAGCCCTCTTGGGGACTTGAGATAAAAAAGAAAAAAAAGTTACCCAGGTCTGGTGCGCACCTGTAGTCCCGGCTACTCGGGAGGCTGAGGCAGAAGAATTGCTTGAGTCCAGGAGATTGAGGCTGGGCTGAGCCATGATTGCACACTGTACTCCAGCAGGGGTGACAGAGTGAGACCCTGTCGA